>NW_026542596.1:104327066-104359474 GCF_028750875.1 Macrosteles quadrilineatus | reverse complement strand
GTGGTTTTCTTTTTTCAATAACATCCATCATATTCATTACTGTATTTGTATTAGGTAATGTACCACAAAATTTGTAATCTGGAAAAAAGGTGTTTCCTTCCTTCTATAGCTAATTGACCAAATATGTCAGTTTATTTGATAACTATACACATTTTAACGTTAAATTCCTTAACGAGATTTACATTTACATATAAAGTAGCCATCAACTTTTTAATTAAATGGTAAACTACAGGATTATAGATTAACATTCTGATGAATTAGTAAGTTTAATTGATCTCCAGGAAATTGAGTCAAGGACTACTATAAACCAAGCAGTGTAGATATTATAGTAATAGAGTCTAAATCTATGTTGAAATAAGTGTACAAGTGTAAGGGCAATAAATCTCTTTTTCAATAAATGAGTTTATTATTACTTTAATTTCAAATTAATTATGTAATTGCTAGACATAGTAACTAGAGAGGCAATGTAATCGAATGTTGGCTGAAAACTGGAATCTGATTGTATTTTTCCGAGCTCTATAAATTGTCAAAACAATACCAGATGTCCTAACACATCCAAACCGGTAGTTGACACATTGTCACAGTTCTGTCAACTATCAACGTCCGTCTGGCAATATCCGAAACTCCCGTACCTTGTCACATTCATAATTGGGTTAATGTGTGTGTTTTTTAAAATTCCAATTTAAAACACCCTCTCAATTTAATAATGTTTGAGACTTTTAAGGGGAACCGGAACAGCCTATCTCGCCAATGTTAAATTTGCCATCTTTAGGCAAAATTTTCTTCAAAAGGTGTAAAGCTATGGCTTTCAAAATTATATGCTATAATTATCAACACTTTATGTGTAAACAGGCCCAATTGCAGAAATTGCAATTAAGTTTTACCTTTCAACAGTTTTTTGTAAGACACGACAAAGTTTTAAAATTTTACAAGACAAATTTTTTCCTTCAAAACTAGCAATGTGTCAGTAATAAAAACGGGTCTAAATGTTGCTTATAACACAAATATTATGTATAAAACATTTCAAGTCTATAGGTTAGTTTGTTCCAGAGATATTTTTATCTTTGTTATAAGAAAGTTGATCATTCGAAAAATGTGGTAAAAACAGGGTACAACTCTGTAGCACCTACCACAAGCTATATCTATACAGTGTGTAAATTAAGTATTGAAACAAATCTGTATTTTTAAAACCAAAATAGATAGAAATATTCTGTTTGTGTAAATAATTGTTAACAAAGGTTCTGAAATTTTTCACATCAAAAATATTTTTTCACCCCCCTAACAGGGTAGGTGGTAGGGGGTGACTTATTTTTTTCAAATAGCAACCCCTATTGAGTGACCCCTCATTTTGAAGGGTTTGTCAAAAGAAACACAATGATGCAAATCCGAGGTGAATATCTCTCTCCTAGCCCAAATGGCGGATATTCCAAAATTTGATTTACTCTACGTGAAAAGCACCAATTTCACAAATAATGGAAAGAAATCTGTATTTTTAAAACAGAAATAGATAGAAATATTCTGTTTGTGGAATTGATTGTTGACATAGGTTCCTTAATTTTTTTAATTAACAATATTTTTTCAACCCCTTTAACGGGGTAGGGGGTGGGGGTGACTTATTTTTTTCAACAACAACCCCTATTGAGTGACCCCTCATTTTGAAGGGTTTGTTAAAAGAAAAAGAATGACGCAAACCCGAGGTAGATATTTCACCCCGAGCCTAAATGGTGGGTGGTGAAAAATTTAATTTTTGTAAAAAAGCACCCATTTTGGAATATCCGCCATTTTAGCTAGGAGTGAGATATTCACTTCGGATTTGCGTCATTGTGTTTCTTTTGGCAAACCCTTCAAAATGAGGGGTCACTCAATAGGGGTTGCTATTTGAAAAAAAATAAGTCACCCCCTACCACCTACCCTGTTAGGGGGGTGAAAAAATATTTTTTATGTGAAAAATTTCGGAACCTTTGTTAACAATTATTTACACAAACAGAATATTTCTATCTATTTTGGTTTTAAAAATACAGATTTGTTTCAATACTTAATTTACACACTGTATATATAAAATCCAATGTATGTTTGTATGTATGTATGTTTGTTTGTTTGTTTGTTTGTTTGTCCTTTATGGACTCCGAAACCGCTCGACAGACTGTAATGAAACTTTCAGGCATTATTAAGCATTATTCAAGGATGGTTTGTGTGAAGTTTGGTGCAGATCCGTCAAAAGAGCTCCGCCCCAGTGGCTCTGGAATTTCCATGTTAACCTTATGAAAACTCATATTTAAATCGAATTAAAGAATCTTAGCAGAACCTGAAGGCAAGTGAGCGCAGCGAACGAGCCCCAATCCAAAGGTGAGTGAGCGTAGCAAACGAACTTCAACCAGGACGTGATTGAGCCATGCGAACGAGATCATCTTGAAAATGAACGAGCATTTGACATAAAACCACATTAGGACAGGACGACGTCTGTCGGGCCAGCTAGTTTATCATTAAATAGGCCTGTCCATATTGAGGATCATAATACTGCCTCTTCATCCACTTTCTGCATGAGCTATTTTTTTCTTGTAGCTACTCTAGCCTACTTCATGATACTTCCAGCTGCTTTGTAACTTTTCCACATTTTATTTTTTAAATGTCATGAGTATACTACCTCCACTTTTTAAGTTACACGGACTGAAAACTAGCTGTCGCGATGTTTCGTTTTATTTTTTTTAAGGGCTTACATCTGAATAACATATATGAATGTTATATCATTTTAAAGGGAATTAAAAGGAGAATAACAATCAGCAAAAAACAAACTTTGAGTAAATAAAAAAAGATTTATCTGCCTGGCTACCCAAGAATGTTGAAACACATTTCCTTTTAAGTTATATTTGTCAGAATATCATTATACAGTAGTTTACAGCCTCACCGGAAAACTTAGCCAACAATTCTACATAAATTCTAGAGTATCAAACTTACTGTTTTTTTATATTTTTTTAAGGGTCCATTTATTGTCTGACTAGAAAGTTAGCATTCGGAATATAATAGAAATAACGCGTTTAAAACAGCTAACAAACACTTTAATTTAAGCTTTAGTCTTAATCGTTGAGCGATTTCTATTTTGGTCAAAATGTTCTGAAAGTGTGTAGTATATATACGAATAAATAAGCAAAAGACACAAGTAAAGTGTGCACAGGTACGTGAGTACAAAGGGTATATTTTTATAACATGTTCAATCCATGTCAATGCCTAAAACAGTTTGTCACTCCAGGATTTGTTGTTTCTTCATCATCGTTGATAAGACCTGACAACGGATTTTTCAACGTAGCATTTCATCTTCTGCCATAAACTGATCTACACTCTTTGCAACCTTAATGCAACCTATTTCATTGCTTTAGCGGACATATTTACGTACAAATCCTAACATTATACTAAAGATCCAAAATATGTTAAGTTAATAATTAATAAAAGGTATATTCCAGATCTGTGTATTATGTTTATATTTATGTATTGTTATTTATTTTTATTTGCATTATTTATTTTCCCTATAAAGCTTAATTCTTTACAGTGTTTTCATTTATATTCCCAAATTTTTGCGTTTTTTAGCCGTATTGATCATTTATATTTTCCGAATTCAATTATAATCTGAAAACAAACAGCAAATTTTATCAGGGAATATAAATTAAGGAATCATTTAATCGAACTTGACTTGATTTTACTTTTAGAAAGAAGAGTGTGAGACAGAATAACAAACTATCTGAGTTGTTTTTTATATAAATAAGTTTCAGGTAACCACGTATGTGTCTAACACTTCAATTTTATAAATAACTTTCACGCTTAAAAAATTGTCATAACGTTCCAGTCAGTGATTTTTTCTGAATACCAAGTTCATCTGTTCAGCAATCGTATAAAATGGAGCAAGGGATTTTCAAAAGAAATTATATTTCAAATGTTTCAACCTTCTATCCGTATACTTAATACATAAATTAATGTTTTTGCTCTCAAAGTTAAAGCAATGTCCAAGTTATATATATATATATTGGTAGCGTTTTAATTTAAAGGAGAATAAAAACATCTTTCATGTGAGCAAAAAAAGATATATTCAACTTATACCTTTGACGCCACATTAAACTAACTATGATTCAGATATATATTTAAACTTGAAATAATAAAGTAAGTTTGCTTTGAAAATTCCATTGAAGAATAACTAACACAGGAGTCAGGTTCGAAGATGATAATTTATTTAGCTTCTAACGTTTTATCTCCTGATTATTGTCAGTATGTGCTTGGTACCCAAATGTCCATTACCCAAAATAATAAATAAATTATTGCCAGTTTTTGTGCATAACAGTGAATTGTGTTTTATAAAATGAATTAAACTCATAAGTATATCTCAGCATATTACACTATCTCTTTGGTGGCCCTGAATGAATTGCTGCCCTGCGTTCACATTCTATAATGATTTAAAACACACCAATATGAGTTATAAATCTATTGTACAGTTAAACATTATTGGAGTGCAAACTATGCCATATTCTCTAGCTATGTAAAAATTAGTAATAATAGATCAAGTACATTTAATTTAAAATACATTTAACTACATCCAGCAAAAATACAAAATTATTGTTTCTATACAATCTAAATATGTAATATAATTGGATGCTATTTATTTTTATGTATAGTTGAACTCATTGTATGAAAGTTAGGTTATTAATGCCAAGGTAGTTAAAAACCAAAATAACAATAATAAACATGCCATGACAGAGGGAACATTGTCACTATTGATAAATATACAGGGACAGGCTAAAGTAAGAACTGCTTGTCCATTTATTAACCAAATCTTTGTGATATTGTACCAAATCTTATATACCAAAGCTTTACCTATACAATATTTTCCTGGATTTCATTTTTTTAAATCTGTGTCATATTACATCCAATGGCTACCAAGCCTCGAATTGTTTCTCTCGTATTCCTGATTATTATTTTAGTTTTTAAACCTTTTTCGCAAAGTAATATTGCCTAAATGAGACAACTACAGAAGAAGTTAGCCCTATAATAAAACTCTAATCAAAATAGTATTCCTTTAACTATTTCAACAAACATTGTTGTTTCGTTACTTCCCTCATGGATATTATTATATATTTTATATGTTTTTAAATATTTTAATTATTGAATGGCCCTTTATGAAATAAGTGTAAGTTTGCGAATATCAAACTCAAAGGTTAAGTCGCAATATTAAATTCAGTCTGAGATGAATCTCCCACTCACATTGATGCTAATTTTGTTTATCCATCTCCACATCTAACATAGTTTAGAATTCTTGGAAGATTCAATGCTTGTATACACGGCACTTCTTATTAATTTTCCTTATTTAGAGTTTATAATAAATACAAAGGTTAAATATAAATTTACTTTAATATTTGACCCAAACATTGAGAGCTGTGTGTAAAATATTTTAACTTATACATGTAGGTACTAGACTGATAAATAATTTAAAAATAATATTATTGTGTTCAATAGGGGGCCGGGTTTAAATCCCGCCAAATCACCAATGGATTTCATCTAAGTGATAATGCCGCAATCCCTAGGTCTAGTCTGAAGCAATGTGGAAAACAATCCTAGGCTCGTGCCTAGCATCTTAGGAAAAAAAATGTGTTCAACAGCTTTTTAGAATTTAAACATTTATTAGTGGCTTTCAAAGTAGGCATTTATCATAATATACAGTGAAATTCATACCAGCCAATCATTTTGGTCATAATTTTGAAAACCTACAGGGTAATATAGGTTTACCCAGACAACTAAGTCACGATATTTTCAGATGGCAAACCAGTTCAATATGGCATTGAGTCCTCCACTACATAGTCTCAGTTTTTCTTGTAAACCTAGTATAGCCCTGTAAATAGCCCAGACGCAATATGTTCAAAAGATCATAACTCAACTTAAGGGTATATTTATTTATTCAATTCATACTTTTATCTATGTGTGCATCTTTAATGTTTATATGAGAAAAACTCAATATAAATAATAAATTTTAATAACTATTTATATTATTTTAAAATAGTATTATTCTCTTTGGGTTGGATCTTTAAATTTCTCTAGCTACGGTTAATCGTTAACTAAACTGATTACATTCACCATTGTATTCATACAGCAAACGTTGTTATACAATAATTATTCATTGCTTATTGTGAAACACTTACTGCTTAACTTTGAGATAAGAATGATGAGTACAATATAATGCAATAGAGGGGATGTATAACGGATGAAGGATTGAGGTATTTAGGCCAGCTCCATTTAATCCCTTCATTGTTAAGACAGGACTATCCTGCCTTTCGATGGAGTTGGTCTACCGTACTGCTGGCCATCACAGAGAAACCAAGCACTCACTCTCGGTAGACAAAACTACTTGACAGACATCAACCATCCAAAATTTTTGAATGTGAAATAATTTCTCGTTGAGAGAAAGGATATCGATATTTGTAATTATAAATGTACTAAATTAGATGTTTAGAATCAACAAAAGTTAAGTTGGTGTTATAGACGTATACATAAAGCAGATAACTGCATTGCTTGTGTACGAATTTAATTTATCTGTATACATCAAAACAACCAACTCATAAAAACCCCTAAAAAAAAGTACACCCTTCCTTTTTGGATAGCAGAAAGGTATTTAAGAAATAGCCAATTTAGTTACGGGACAAAAATACAAAAATGCCTATTTAACGGACAACCTAATATTGAGTGTAATTTGAGTTATAATAATATAAAACCTCAAGGCATTTATCTCTTCAAGCCTGATTGCGTATTGGTGTAATTTATAAAAAGAATTATTCCTAGCACAGCCATTCAAGGTCCTTGATAAATATCTGTTCCTTGAACATACTGAGAGCATAGCACAGTTGCTAACTTAACGGGAAGTTACAAAATATATCATTCAAAGAAATGCAAAGAACTTCGCAATATCTTAAAAGAATACATTTGTTTCTAATGAAAAAATACATTTTAATTTAAAATAAAACCTTTCTTAGCCAAAACTTGATCATACATATTTAAAAATATAGCCTATATCTAACTTTTTAATGTGATAGAAAAGAAAGACGTAGCTATTTTTCTTTTTTTCAACGAAGCTCTTGAAGTTTTGTTCAATAAAACAAACATAAATGATATTAAGTAGCCCTGATAGTGCAGAGCCAGGGTTTACAGAATATGCAGTTTAGACTCGATAACTAAATACATTTTTAAAATATGTCATATGGAAATAAGGTTCTTAAATCAAATGCATGCCGCCTCTGTCGTTCCCCGCACCCAATATTTTTCCAGCATGCAGTAGCAAATGTTTGCAAATAAAGGACCCTTTATTTTAACATGCAATATATATATATATATATATCTAATATATAAAATTCTCGTGTCACAGTGTTTGTCTGCAAACTCCTCCGGAACGACTTCACCGATCGTTATGAAATTTGGTGTGTAAATTCTGTAGGTATGCGAATCGGACGTAAACTATTTCCCGTTTCGAAATTCTTAAAAGGGCTCCGCCCCAGTGGCTCTGGAGTTTCCTATGTTAACCTTATGAGAAATGGAATTAATGAATCTTAACAGGTGTTTCAATTAAACAAGTTGGTTCTGTTCTATGATGTTCAATAGCATTAAAGTTACAAGGATTACCAACAGGGTGCAGCACTATTATTTCTTTTACATTTATGACAACAGCTAATTTGCAACCAAAAGGTGAGTGAGCGTAGCGAACGAACTTCAACCTGGAGGCGAGTGAGCGTAGCGAACGAGCTAACCTGAAGGCAAGTGAGCGCAGCGAACGAGCTCCAACCTAAAGGTGAGTGAGCGTAGCGAACGAACTTCAACCTAAAGGTGAGTGAGCGTAGCGAACGAACTTCAACCAGGACGTGATTGAGCGATGCGAACGAGATCATCTTGAAAATTAAACGTAACGGTACTTTCTTTCCATCGGTCTTTCCCCTAAGAAACCTATAACTTAGGCGATACGAAGTTCGCCGGGTCAGCTAGTATATATATATATATATAAACTATGTTTCATGGGTCATATTACCTTTCTTACCTAACGTAGTAATTACCCGGACGAGTTATGATATTTACGTAAAAAGTAATTAAATCACATTTACTAGTAACTAACTAACTATCAAACATATTTTGAGTTTGATGTTGGTGCGATTGATTTTGTTGATCATGCAAATTGCATTACTGCCCACACATGTTGACAATCAATGACAAACGGCTTATTGGCAACTTGTAATCGCATACATTTGGCGTTAATGCCTTCGCCCGGTTACAACTTAACCCTCGTGTTTTCATGGTGGACTGCTATACCATTGGTTTGCATTAATTAATTAATTATATTGATTACTAGATTGTATTGATAAATAAAATATCAACACTAATTGGTGTAAAGTTTATTTGTTAAGTAATTTTTAACGTGCAGTTAACTGTTATTAAGGGGTCAGGACATTAAGATTATAAAATTAAAAACTGATGGATAACAAATTTGTTTATGACATCTTTAAAACCTTACAACTAGATTAATCAAAATTAATTTATAATTTTTGTAACGATTTTCATTATAAAGGTTTCTTAATTCAATAATTACTTAATAAGCATTATTATTTTATTGGTTATTTAGTTTATATCCTGATTGTATCCGGATGTTTAAAGTGACGCTTCACAAAAAGATGATTACTAGCCGTTTGAGCAATGAGCAACTTCTGGACATGCTTTTAGAAGAGCATATAATCCATTGGTTCTTGTCCCCACCTGTTCAAAACTATATTCATTCTCGTTCTAATTCTATTTTTAGTGAATTCACAAATCTCTTTCCCTAAACTAATATTTTTAAGCAACCGTCTACCCTTTATAAAGTGATTAATCTTTTTTAAACAGCAACCCAGCAGACGCACATGTAGCACTTGCCTATGTCTGCTGTATTTCATAAAATCAATTTAATTAATGTATACAGAAATTGATGTTCTTTTTTATTCTTAGTCTTAGTTTATATTTTGTTGGTATATTCTGTATTTACAAAATTCTTTTAGTTTTTTGTATATATTATGTGGAAATAAACACATTTCACTCATATATGCATTGTTCATATTTTATGGGTTTCACTCACTCTTTATCTGTTAACATATTATACTTGTCAGATACAACGTAAATACACATGATACGAGGATTAACATTGATAATCAAGTTCACGATTCATCAATAGATTGGTATAGTAATCAATACTAACTGGGTTCAAGCCTCAACAGTCATTTGGATGAATAAAATTGGAATATTTAGTATAAATAAATGTTACTATAAACAAAATTAACTTTAACCTTAACCATTTATTTTTATTTGTGGCCTTTTTTAATTCAGCAGCGATAGAAATATAATTCGTACCTTTTCTCTAAATTTTTGTTTCTTGTACATAAAGGGGTACATAGAAAACGGATAGTAATTAAAAATTGAACAAAATTAAAAATTACTTTTTTCTGCTCCTCTAAAAGGAAATCACATTATATAAAGAATAATAATTTTCTTAATTTGATTTAATGGTTTACGAAAGTGAGTAAATGTGAATAAAATATGTATGAAAAATTACTATATAATATCTTTTTATAGATATATTTAGCAATATATTAGCTTCTTCAGACTAATTCGGTTTGCAATTTTAGTGCTACGTTTTTTACTTTTATATATTTTTTTATTTAAATATGAAAATGTCTGAGTTAACCGTAGGTTAAGATTATAAAACGAGATTAGGATGTTTAATCTTGGTAATGTAGAACCACCAACACAACTTTAACTTAATACTCCACTTAACCATCGACTTTACCGTAGACTAGGAAATTGCGACAGTCCTGAAAATGTAAGTAGGCCTATTATTACATTTATACTGGATAGCTTTTTTAAATGTAACGATGTCACTTTAAAATGAAGATAAAACGTAACTTAACTAATTAATATAATTAATTCATATTATTATTTATGAAAACTGTAGATTGTTAACTAATATTGATTTACATTTAGTAATTCTTATTTATTATCACTTTTAATTATCATGTCTTGCGAACCGACTTTGTAGTTGTTAAATTGAAAATTCCTTTGTGATGATAGACAGGATTTCTTTTATATTTATATAGAGCTTGCTGATAGTGATATTGATAGTCTTCTGTGTAATGTGATTCTACTTAATTTATAATATCATTACTATATCTAAAAATATAACACATACATGGTGTTTCCAAATAATTGTCTGGACATATTTTGTGGACTTGTTCATTGGGCCAAGAAAAACATAAAATGCCATAATGGTTCTAAAATGCATAGCTTTATGTTTGTCGGTCTGTTTGTGATTTTCAAGAACTATTTCATATCTTGGGCATTTTTCAAGATATACATTTAAAAATTGGTATACATGTGTATTTTAGTACGTAAAAAGAGTTTACAAAGTTCCGTACCAATTTATCAAGCCGTTTAAATATGGCGGCCCTTTAAACCTTTAATGCCAAATTTCATGAGAACCGTAAATATTAAGAAAATAGTTTTTCGGATAAAAAAATAGAGAATTTAAATTCAAATCAAATGAGACCTTTTTTGTTAAAATCGGATGACAAACAACCGAGCTATCAGTTTTCTTCTACATTCAGTACGCAATTTAATAGGACCATATTGTTTATAATTTGTTATTTTACAGATCAGTATGGTAGTCCTATTAAATTGCGTAGCCAAATGTAAATGCCCAAGATATAAAATAATTCTTAAGAATCACAAACAGACAGACAAACAGAAATCCAGGCATTTTAGACCCATACTTATATGGAATTTTATGTTTGTCTTAGCCCAAGTTCACAAAATAAGTCCGGACAATTAGGAAACACCTTGTATACACTATATCAAACTGGAAGTATTATTAAATGACAAACAATACTAAATGATGAAACGTCAAACTTTTCTGCGTTTTAAATTGAATAAAATAAAATTACTACACATTATGACTTATTCTTTGGTAAAAATGATATAAATATACATTTATTTACTAATGCACTTAGTATTAATATTCCTGTAAAAGTCTAGTATTAATTCACAGTAACCATACCAAATAAACAAACAGAGAATTTGTGAAGATGGAATGCGGTAATAATAGTGATTTGGTAGTTTATTTTTGTTATTCCAATCAAGATGTATCCACATCTTTGTTTTTTCTCTTATGTAACCTCTTGAATGTCACATGTCTTTTAAATTTATTTATTTATTCTCAAAAATGTCCTGCTTTATTATTCAGATTACTATAATAAAAGAGGCGAATTTAAAAACGTAATTACAGCACTCGATTAAAATAATTTAATTATTTAATTTTTTAAGGCATCAATACAATATCTCTGTTATTTAAAACAGTAATATACACTTCAGTAAAAAAAAAATAGTGTAGAGTTGGTTACAAACAGGTTTTGTTTCCTCTACTAGCATTTGCAGTTTTAATTACTAATCAACTATTGGTGAATCGATGCGTAAATTAGGTTTTAACTTATAAAATATTTAGGACTTATTTGTTAGTACATTTTCTACAAATGTTAAACTAAGGTAAGATAAAAAAATAAAGTGAGAATAAATTAATAACCAATTTTAACATTAGTTAAAAGTTTATTAATCTAATAATAACACAAACATCCATGAAATAATTATTTTTACAAGAGAGGTTAAGGAAAGGCAAACAAAATCAATTAAGTATAAGTATCAATAACCGTTAATCAACGAAACAGCAACTGTGGGACATGCATTTTACATGAAAACCCATCAAACCCTTCTAAAGCAATATAGGTCCTATTTTCAACTTGGAGGCTGATTGTAAGCACTCATTATTCTTTGCTTGTGTGATAGTTTATTGAAATTATACAGTTTAATCGAAATTCTTTCCTTAAATGTGTACTTAAAGTTTTGGAGCCTTTAACATAAACATAACCGAAGTGTTTTCTTTTACTTTCTCCCCCTATACCATAGTATATGGAGAAAGTATTGTTTTCGTCAAAATTTTCGAGTTTGAGTTTTGAGTGGATATATTCGTTTTGGGTCCCCCTGGACCCAAAAAAGTGGTTTTCGAAGTGATGTTTGTGTGTGTGTGTGTGTGTGTGTGTGTGTGTGTGTGTGTCTGGATGTGTACAGAGCTAGGGACTACACCTGTGGTTCGATTTCGATGAAATTTGGTATGTAGGTCCATCCATGGTATCTCCAGGCGTTTTTTTCATGTTTTTGAAATTTTGATTTTTAATGGGGATTTTCCAATAAAAACCCATAAAAAACCGGAAAAATCAGATTTTCTCAAAAATGGCCCGAACGATTTTGATAAAAATTTAGTATGTTATAGTCCTTTATATTCTGAACAAAATAGTACAGATCCCATTTCTGTAAAAATTACGGTTCAAAAGTTATTGTAGATTATGTTATTTTCCCACAAAACCCCCATAAAATAACGGAAAATCAGATTTTCCCAAAATTGGCTCAAACTATTTTGATAAAAATTTAGTATGTTATAGTCCTTTAAATTCTGTAGAAAATTATACAAATCCCATTTCCGTATATTTACTGTCACCGCTTACACATGGGGTTGTTGACAAACTTATGGGAGAAAGTATGTGTCAGAATGCTGATACTGTTTATTTTCTTTTTTTCTACTTTTGCATTTACTGTCAAATATAAAAGTTATGTTATAATAAAGTTATAGTGGTGTTTCAATCAATAAAATTAAGCTTGATTTTTTACTTTATCTAGCCATTGATCATTGCCTACTTTTCTAGATTCAAAAATGCGTCTTAGTATTTTGTGTATTGTTATGTTTCGTTATTTGGTAGTTCTTATCAAATTAACCACAGGTAAGGTTTGTCTGTCTGTATAGTATTGGATAAAACGAGTCAATTTTGTTACTTTATTGAAAGACTTACAAAGTCTTATACAATTATTGTATTGACGTGGAATTCAATTTGACTACTGTTACTTCTGACTATAATAAAGACTCATCGTTTAGTGTTAAGTGAAAATTTATTATGAAATGAAAACACAATATGGAAAGAATACATACATTAAAACCTGGATTTGAATTACCAATTTGCTAATTGCATCATTACTCTCTCTTCGTGCCACATATGGTTGATCCTATTGTGTTTAGTATAGTAGCTTCCCCTGTCGGAGGTTGGTGGCTTACCTACTTGATTGGGGCTTTACCCTGTCTCTGCTGTAGCATCACACATTAGTATCTTAAGTGTTGGGCATACAGTATAAGCACTTAGAACATGTTAATACAAACCCCTTTTATTTACCTGTATGTTATGTTTCAAAAATGTAGAGAAGAGTTGTTTCTGGCAAATTTAGTTAGTTGCAAAATCCACAGTATTATTTAGAATAACCAAATTTAGTCAAATATAGCTAAAAAAAGTAGTTTTTCTTATAGTTACAATCATTTTTAAGATATTATCCTTTGTATTGTATCCTGTGTGCGTAGTTAAGCGTTGTTTTACAATTAATTGTTTACGCAAATAAAACACAAACTCTTTTAGAGAAGAAATGAACTGTTGTAGTTTATGGATATATTCTAATTAAATGTTGGCAGATTTATTTATTTCATACTTAAGGCGACTATAACCATTTTACAAATAAACCCTTTTAGAACAAAAATCTAAGGACTCGTAAATCTAATGGCGTACAAATAGCGAACAAATGTGACATGTTTAAAAAAATATTCGACCTGAAATCCCATCAGAAAAATATAATTTACTCAGGTTTTCTGCGATGGGTAACTTAATATTCTTGAATGATTACAAAATGGACTTATTCAACGGATTTTGTTTTTATTCCTTAAATAAACTATAACAGATGTCCGTTAAGGATTTTAACCACCTATACAAAAAAAAAAAAAAAACATAAAAAAGCATAAAAAGCATTTTAAAAAAGCGTATATGTTATTTAGAAAGGTATAAATTTCATGCGCATAAGTATAATGGCGTATGTTATAATTTCCCATAACTGGAATATTAGTTGATATGTAATACCTGAAGCAAGAAGGGAACAATAGAACATTTGGAACCAAGCAAGTCCCCTGATACCAACAACGTTTGTTTGGTTTAACTTCGACAAAACACACTCAACTGTAGTTGCATAATTGTTTGTTCCTAAGCTTGTGCTAAAAGTGTGTTTTATTTAGTTTCTTACAGCCTTTAGGTGGAGACGAACTAGATAAAACATTTGAAAAAGTGTGTAAAACCTTTAAAATATATCAAGAAAAATCTAGCTTTTCAACAAAGCTTTATGTTAGATAGTTTTGACGGATTTTATCACATTTATAACATTATCATTGAGTAGGCCTACATATAAAATTAAATGTCAACTTCTTATATTTACTGAAAGGGTTGTATGTTTCTATATGAAATACATTATAAGTAAAACATTTTCCAAAGGGTTATTTTAGTGTAAAACTTGTAACTAGATTTTTAAGCAATTCAGTAGTACTCAAGCTAGTTAAACTTTTTAATGTTGAGTAAATCCTTTTGCGTACATAAATAATTGATCAGCCCAATAGGTACTAGACTATTAAATGTCTACTTTCTATGTAGGTATTACTGCTGGCTATGTATACTAAGCCTTTTCATGTAAATTTAAATTAAAAATATATTCTTAAACCTAACAGCCAAATATTTTTATTGAACCACACATTATTTTTTTGTTTGGAAAAATATTTAAATCTGGTTGTATTGATTAAAAATTTATATTTTTAAGGGTAGTAGAACAACAGTTACCTTACTTTAAAACCAATGCAATTAAAATTTCAACTGAACAATATTTGGATAGTTTAGTATTCGATTATTTTAAAACGCATCATATGTTGTGTGGATAATCTTTATCTACTATACTTACAAACTTCAACCTATAATAATATTCTACGTAATTTGTTGAGGTATTCCAAACAATGCTATTTAGGAATTTTTTTTCTACTATGTAATGATAGTGATTGTCTAATAATTTTATTGGTTTAGTTTATTAAGTTAGTAAAAAAGTTTACCTTTAAAAATTAATTTAACAAAGAATAGTGAACATATTGGTTTGTAATAAAAGTAGTAAACATACCCCATTTATTTTTAAGGATTATAAATTGAAAATCTGAATCGAGAAAACCATGTTTGCTGAGTTGTTGTGGACATAGAAAAAGATAAAAGACTAAAATTTAGTATTAATTCCCACATATCCTCAAAAGACTCAGATCAATTTCATTATTACAATTTAATACCTCGACAATTTTCCGTTTTACCGAGCAGCTACTGAAAGTTAAGAAAATTGGTAAGGCGTATTAATTGATGGAGTCGATGTTTTACTTTTAAAAGTCACAGTTGATCTCATAGCATTTTAATTTCGTAATTGTTATCCCGGACCACTAGTAGTAAAAAGTTTTCCTAAAAACATAAGCTTCAATATCCATTTGTTGTTAAAAACGCAATTTTAGCAAATAAACTAAAGGGCTTTATTAACGAAGTATGATTGTGATATACGAGTAGAACAAAGCGACTATTAATCATAGAAAAGCAAAAACCTACAATTTAGAGTAACAGGAAACACTATTGAATCGTAAAATATCATCATGATTATTTTATTACGTATGTCTGACATATTTTGTAGGTTTACAAATAATCTTTTATAGGACACAGATATATCTACACGCTTATCGTATGAATGAATTAAAACAATCGAGGGCGAAACAGATTATCTTCATAACAAATTTAATGATGCAATTTACCGTGCGTTTTAATCATTAAGCTTGATGTACTTTTTTTGTGATAACGTCTTTATGCTTCCCTATTGAGATATAGGTTCCAATTGAATATTTGTAGATCTGTGGCTAGAAGATTTTTACGGTGATGTTGTTAAGGAAATTAATAAACAGTTTACTTTCATGGTTTGCTATAAATAGCACCCACCTCATAAAACTTTCGGTAATTTATTATTGTGAATTCTGCATGTAAACGTAAAATTTATTTATTAGCTAGTTAGTGATACTACGTTTAGTTGTTGTATGTTTGTTACGTTGTAGTATGGTTTAAAACTCAAGTTGTATGACTAAATGTGCATATATGTTTTCACAACAGCTTGGCTACAAAGAGGGCCTTTCTAACTGCAGTAAGTCGTGTATGATACGTTACTTAGATTACTTATTTAATAGTTGTCAGGATGAAAAAATAGTAGCAATAAGAAGAGTTATTGAAGGGATATTTATAAATAAAAATTCCAAACAGTTGTGTATAAAAAACTATGAATATTGTTTTTAATTTTTGGAATTGATCTGTAAATGAAAAACGCATATCTTGGTTATATTGCTTTGGCGAATTTTAAACAAAAATATATACATGTGTGAAGATTTTGACCACAATTTAAAAATAAAATATAAATTACCTGGAGAGCATACAGCAGAGTAATTGCAATTTAAAAAGATAAAATAAAACATAGGTTAGCTATGTTAGATATAAGTAAACTGATTATTAATAGGTTAACAAGAATTTCTTAAGGTTTTGCGTTTTTTTCTATCTTATTCGAGAAATATAAAGAAAGAAAGCTATAAGAAACCTCCATGTTTTAGTTAATCATGTTAAGATTTATAATCCCTTAACTGTTTTAACCATACTCTAGATTATGTCATATGTACTATAAGTATTAATAAAGTATAGTTCCAATAAGATGGCTTTAATGATATACCAATGCATCTTGGTGCTTCCACCATGTTACAAGTCATTCAACAAAACAAAATTTAACAAGACAATAAATAATTTACTTATTGTCAAGGATTTTTTACCTATTTGAAGATGTTACACAACTTAATCTTAAATTTAATGTTGACAATGCACCTGTCCTAAATATTATGACATGTATAAAATGTTTTGTGCAAAAAATTTTTATGTCTATGTCTTGCAGTGTTGTGTTTTCAGCTTGCGGACTAGAGGATGAGTTAGCTGCGCGTATAAAAGGTGGCTCCATACTCCGGCCCATGGGGCATCCGTCGCTGGCTCTGATAACATACGTGGATGTCTTCTCTTGTGGTGGGACTGTCGTGGGACCCAACCATGTGCTGACTGCCGCTCACTGCCTACAGGGGGTCTAGTAATGGGTTTGAATTCACATAGTAATAGTCAAATGTTATAACACATAAGATTACAAATGGTTAATATTTGACTAGCATTGTATTGAAAATGGGTTAAAGTAGAATCCTTAAAGAGCTAGGTTAAATTTTCAGTTGAAACCTAAGTATTTTCTCCTGCAAATTTTTAATAGTCCATAATTTATGAATTGAATTAAGAATTGGCCTTAAAACTAATGACAGGAAACTGTAACTACTACTTTAGTTTTAATATTGTATTAGTAGTTTTGAATCAAATTGTTTGTTCCGGTTCTAAAGCAATGTAATGTTTTTAGAATCGTGTTCTATATTTTATAGTTGCTTACAAACGCCTATTTTGCACTGTTGTAAATATAAGCTAAAATTTCAAAGTCACATGCAAGAAATAAAGTCTGGAATAAAGCACTATAACTTTTGAAATAATCTATAGGTTTCAAGAACTTATTGTAATAAACTTATGTTTTTAAGTTACCAAATTTTCATTATTTGCTACTGAAGAACAACATCGGAACAAAATAGAATCTAAAATAATTATTTTTTTATAAATATAACTTAACTAGAAATAATCATCTTGTAGGAAAAAATGTTAAGATGCTTAAGGGTATTTTCATTGTTTTCTTATTTCCGACAACTTTAATTCAGAATCTATAACTTAAAAATATTTAAACAGAATAAACAAAAAAAAATATTTATTTGTTTTGTAATTTATTTTACAAAGCATGATATACAGTACAGTTCAGAATAAATTATTTGAGGTAAATTATTGATAAAACTATTATTATTTACAATTTCAAGACTAATCCTTACAAAGTATTATATAATTAACTCAAAATAACCAAATCTTATAGATCATGTATTAGTTCATTGTTCTAAATCTAATGATACTTGACTTCCAGTGAACTAAACTTACTAAAGGTTTTGCTCGGGGTTCATGATCGCATGAATACTGACGATCATGTGAAAGAATACGATGTCAAAGAAGTGATAACACACGAAAGTTTTCAAATTTTGAAGGAAAACATACTCTTCAACGACATTGCTTTGTTAAAGGTTGACAAAATTGAGTTTAACAAGTTCATCAAACCAATTTGTTTACCTTTTAACATAGGTAAGTGTATTGCATGGTTCAATTTTATTTTAGACTAGTTACAAAATCTCATCAAGTTTTATTTGGTTTTCTAGTCACTGAGCTACTAGCATGATGTAAAACTAGATAACGTACATGTTTTTTATGTAAGACATTATCGTCAGCAGGTAATGTAAATTGATTCAACAGTAAGTGCCATCAGATAGCTTTTACACAAAAGACACCTCCATTTACGTTTACAGATGATATGATCCATACAAAAATTTGACGGTTAAAACAGTCATTGATTTGACTATCCTCTCCTTTGGAAAACGAGCTGGTAAAATTTCAAGTTATTCTATAACAAATGTTTTTTTTTTGTTTTAGTTCCGAAATAAACAGTAAATAACGTGACGAACTCTACATGTTGTGAATTTGGACAAACTTCATTTCCTAATTATAAAAATAGTAATAAATAAGATAAATTATAAAAATACAGTTCATTTCAAATAGTATGCATCTACAAATTATATTTTTGAAACCGCGAAGGGTGAGGTCAATGAACCAGTGATGATGTTGGTATCTGTGATGACCACAACTAGTGACTGAATCTTCTAGTCGTCAAAATGATGACCATAAGTGATTCCATTAATGTTTCCATGTCCAATTTTAGTTAATATCTACATGTTAAACTATCTACTACACCTGGTTTCCAGATGTATCCCATTACAAGGCGGCTGCAGTGGCAGGGTGGGGACAGACTGAGTATAGAGGCAATCCCTCACGAATGCCTAGAGTTACAGTGTTGTCACTACTGACATCCACACAGTGTGACAAGTCTGGCCTTGGCCCAACTCTGAGTGACGTCACTGATATGCACAGTGTGGCCTTGTGTGCCTACAAGCTGGGCTCGGATGCCTGCCAGGCTAGTAAATACAATAAATAAGAACCGTCAATTAGTCCTAACGGAACTTTATAAAAAAAATTTAATTGTTAAGCCATGCTTTCTAACTGAAGGAAGTAAATGTCTTTAATAAACTAGAAAGAAACATAAATGACATAAATGTTTTACACTACAATAATTAGCTTTCAGGAGTAAGTATGGCCTATAAAATTATCGAAGGTTTTACAATTCTTCTGACTGTACTTACACCAACATGATGTAATATTTGTATGTACAGGGAGACAGCGGGGGACCCCTGTACGTAAAGAAGGATGATGAAATAACAATCCAAATAGGTAGGCATACTCTGTTGTACCATTAAAAATACAATATTATAAAGTTATTTTAGTACTATTGAACTAAAAAGTTTATATTTAAATAACCAAATTATGTGTAAATGCAATGAAATGCTTTTTAGAGTTACTTATCAAATTTGGTGGTCCATAAATGTTTGCTTGGACAAGAAAATTTATGGTAACTAGTAATACTTATTTTATTTAATATTGTCTTGATACATGTTTATGAGCCCTTGAAATACGGTTTGCTAAATTATTCTCTCACGAAGTCTGACTTGCAACTCACTAAAACAACCTTAGTTATGACAGGTTTTTTCATATAGCATAACCCATTATCATGTATTTCCACACAGGCATTGTGTCTTTTGGAGTAAAGTGCGGCAGTCCTGGCAAGCCAGGTCTCTACACTAGGTTGACTCACTATTTACACTGGCTAGACGTCAAACTAGACGGAGGATACTGCAGGATGTCTGATGGTTACTAACAAATCACTACTATGCATTCCACAAAGGGTTTTTATTCGTCCTTTAGTACCAATAGAACAAACATATATGTACCGGTACAAAGTATTACTCATGTTCAAAACAAAGGGGTCTAAAATCTTACTGTAAGTTTATTTCAGTCGAATGATCGTTGATATGTAACCCTTTAGGAACATGTAAAAAATCTATTTTACATGTGACTTAGTACAGCACTTGTTACGGGCAGCTATTACATAGTTAGTGACATAGTCTAATTTACAATGAGACCATTATGCATGGAGACAAACCGAGTGTTTACAAGATTGTAAAAACATGCCTTATTTTAATTTATGGATAAGCTATAAGACACGGAGTATTTAAAAATGAACACTCATTCTTAAGCACACTAAGAACCTGTGTGAAAATGTGTTAATAATAACCATGCAGCGAGAGAGGTGATCGTGGCAAGTAGTTGCAGGTAAATTTATCAGAAAATTCAGTACCTTAGATGACGTTTTGATGATTTAAAACAGGAGCCTTTCTTGAACATTAGGCTAAAACAAAACTGTTTTGGCTATGAAAACCGTATATTTAAACCTACACTATTACCAAATGCTTACATTACAGATTATGCACCTACATAATATAGCTCAAAAACGGTAATGCTTTCAAAAAGTAGTTTTCATACTTATAATATAGCTTATGTGAAAGGTTTGAATTTTCTAACGGATTTAGTTAAAAATATACCCGTTTCTAGACTTTTTCGTCCTCCTGTATAAACAGAACTTTGAAATAGTGGGAATTTCTATTGACAATAGTTCAATGCACAGTCAATATTTAGCTTTCTGTATTTACTTAGTAGGTAGCCGCCTGTGATGACTACTCGCTGCGTAAATGTACAACAAAATTTATCAATTATTTACTATACACTATCTATATAGATCATACACAAGCTAGCTGAACATTGGTCACCAAACAAACAAACACTTTGTCCCAAATACACGACTTGGTACTTAACTCAGTTACCACCATTTACTGTTATTTCTTGCGTTTTCAATGATTACAATCGTAGGTAGTCGTTATTTGCAAACAACACCAAAAAAAACTTTGTTATAGCAACAAGCTAGAAGGCACTAGAAACTAGTTGTAAAATTTCCTAGTGCATAAGTGGAACTATTAATTATTATTTTTACTGAATACTTCAGACCATTTATAGTTAAGTGTGTGAGACCTAACGTGTAAACATTTAGTTCCAAGTGTAAAGCTGCCTCTTATACTGACCTGATACAAGACATGGTCCGTGTAAAGCAAATGATCTTACTCACTTTATGTTCTATGGTCTGATATTCTTTCTTTGCGCAAATGGTGATTCTGTTTTATATTTTTATTCAAACTGACATAAGTGTGCGCTGTTCTACAAAGATTTTAATAAAAATACTGTGTGCCATCCTCTTTGTTAGTTTTAGAAATTTAAATAGTTACAAAGAAGTAGTGTAAATTTTTTTTTTCTTCTGTTCGGTGCTAGACATGTAAAAAATAAAATTAAGCTAAAGTGACACAAATCAATTATATTTTAACATCATAAGTAAATATTAATTTGTTAAAAGTCAGTTTAAATTCATTATTTATTGTCTTAAGAATACACTAAAAGTAAAATACTGACAAAAGTCCAAATAGAGTGAACTATGCATTTATACAAAATTAAAGCTTATTTTAACATAAAGGAAATCATAATGCTTACTGAACTGAACAGCATCACTCAAAACGTGTTTCAAACCGGAGATGGAAAATGCACGTGAGTGGAATTTGTTAATCATCTATGTATGAATAAAAACAATTTACTCAGTTATTTGATCATCCCCTAAGGAATAATATAGCATCGTAGCCTCATAATCCATAATACATTATAAAATACCATTACGTATAACGAATGATCATAACTTACTCGCAAAAATTTATCATTGTTTGTATTCATCCTCAATTTTAGAGAACGCAACATTCAAGGTTTAGTGCGGTATTGAACAGAGAACGAGGCCAGATTGTTGATATATAAAGAAAATACAGCTTAGTAGGTGAGTGGATATGATGCTGGCCTGGTAATTACAAGATAGTCAGTCCGGGCCAAAGAAAAGTCATTTTGGTGGCTTAAAATTTGACTTGGTTGTCGTTGTTCATTGGTTTTTTTATTAATGGGCCCTAGTAAAAGAAAGGCTTATTGTTACTTAGGTTATTGTTGTTGTAAAGGCTTAGTCGATGTGTTACTGTAACTAACAGTGTAACAAATTTGTTAATTTATTCATGTTAAGGCCTCCGGAATCGTAGGTTACTTACCTTGACGCCCACAATTTTTAAGTCGAACTACTGTTGATTAGTTTTGACTACTAAGTTAAATTTCATTCATTGTTAAATACTAAATTTTTGGCAAACTTGAATTTTTGTTTTGCATGTTTTGGTTCAAAGTAAAAATTCAGAAAAATCTTTCTTAAAAGGTCTGCGGGTCTGACCTATGTAATGTATCAAAGTTTAGCGAACATTTTTTTACTCAAACCATACAGTTAGTAAATTTAATGCAAGCGCTTATTGATAAACCTAATTATGGCTCAAATAAATTATTCAACACTGTTTTAGATTATTTTGGTAAAAATTACGGTGGCAACACAAATCCTAAAGGCAACAAGAAAATACACTGGGATCTTAACAATTGAATTATTTATTTAATTTGAAAAGGGATTTATAATTCAGTAGACAAAAGCTATTCTGTAATAAAAAAAAATGAATTGTCATATATTTTATTAAAACATAAATTTGCAGATTGAGGTTTGTAAATCATAATTGGATAGAAACTATCTAGTCTACATATGGATAAAATTATAATCCGAGTTAGGTTGTACAAAGTATCGTTATCCGTTTGTTGTAAAATATCTACCGGTGAAAATAAAGAGTAACACAGAAGTCAAGGCTGATGATTCATGGCTGATTGCACATCAACGACTCTTGGAATTAGTTCTGGAACAACCGTCTAGTTCTGTAAACTTCTTGAGGCATGTTGTCTGTTTAAACAATGAACTTTGGAAACGATTAATAATCTAAAACCTTACGTCGTTTATTTCTGTAAGACACCTATTAAAAATTTAAAATCTATTATAAAAATAACAGAATATAAAAGATTTATCTTTTAAAAAAATTCTTAAGGAGTGAAATAATTCATAGAACAGAAATATTGCTATTCTAAGTTCACCTTCTCTAAGTTAGGGTTCCATTAGTCCATATTTATTGTCTTACCAATAGTTTTACATTCGGTAAAACTTATATTTAATAGATAATATATGTTTGTTTTTAAATATTCCCAGCACCAGGATAAACATTTTTATGACCGATGTCTGTTTACACACATTGTTTTCATTTTGCTATTCAGTCACCAAAACAAGACAGAATATTGTACATCACAAACTGTTATATTTATTTAATAACTATAATCTTATGATATTTATGAGGTTCATATATCAGGCTTTTCACCAATGAATATATATTGTCTTTGATAAATTCTTAGAGGTATAAAAGGTTAATTTTTAATGTACATCAGTCACACAGAGAGGTGTCAAATATAAAAGTGCAATGTATTGTTTACGCAATGCTATTTTTATTTCGATATCTTTCATGAAACGTTCATAACAAAGCCAACTAATTATTAGCACTTAATCATATCATTCAGGGTACACTAAAAAAAATTTATAAATATATATAACATAGTTTGCTTGCATTTGAACAGCTGAACTAATTATTTGCAAACGATTATTTTTATAACACGTTGCTTGCGGACATTTATTGGGATTATATTTACTAAGTGAATTTTATAATACGATACAACATATTGATCAAAAACACTCAAACGAGTTTTGGAAAGATATTTTGTAAGTAGATACAATGTAGATTCAAGAGCGGTAATGGGCTAAGCCATTTAGATAACAGGTGGCGTGGTGTAGAATGGCCGGCAGGGAATCACACTAGGTCGGGCAATAAATATACGATGTCAAGGGAGGTTGACCAGCTTAGCAACACCACTGCGTTGTTTATATAGACCTGCAAGTTTTTAGGGTTGTTTTTTTAATTTTCAATCTCGTAAAAAGTCATATTAAACGAGTTTATGAATATTTTCTAAAACTCCTGATGATACCTAAGCCTGTTTAAATAATAATAAAAGGATTGTTTACAAATGAGTTTATAAATTGAATAATATTATATTTGTACAATTTAACTGGAACTGTTAATTAAAATTTGTTTGTATATAGCATTTTCTCTTTGGTTTCGATTTTCATTCGGTATACAAAAAGGTATAGACATGTTATCCTCAGTAATATAATGTTATATTACTTGGAACTGTTACTTATTATTCCTAAAACGAACGGTGATGTTACTTAATATGCGTTAGTTGTTGATATCGTAACTTGTTATCTATCATTTCCAGGACGTAACTGTAACAGATCTATAAAGAAAGGTAATAATTCCTACTTACTACCTACAAATAAGATTTGCGCAGTTACTTCTAATAAAAACACATGTTTGTAGAATTTAATAATTTTGAAGCGGAGCGAGTTTTTCACAAAGAGATCAGTGAATGAATTCATACTGTTCATTGTAAGGGTAAAACTATGTAGGGCAAACAAATGAAACTAGGTATTGTTTGGCAAAGAAAACTGCGTAAACAGAATTTGAGGAAGGGTTAATGGAAAGAATGAGAGGCAATTTCGGACGGTTGTAAGATACTTCATCTTGTTTCAATGTAAATTTACTCTTAGTTCTTAGTATTTATGGGTATATACAACGTTAATATTACTTACCTCTCTGAAAACTTTAATAAATATATCCTCTAATAAATATTTTATACACTATCCTATTACTCGTTGGTTTGACGAAATGTAAATTCGTTAACAGCAAGACAATAGAACGCTCCAACAAAGGGAATTTTCAATTATCACAAATAAGCTTCTGGTATTTCTCTGAAAGACCTACAATAAAGCCTCGGAAAAACGAAGCGAACTTAATCACGCAACGGATTCCTTTTTACGTTGTTTATGGTGTTTTTACTTTTTTACTTATGTTTGAGAAATGACATTTAAAGCTTTGTGTTTTCATATTTCTTGCCAAACATGCTTGATTAAATGTATGTTTAACTTTATGTTCGAATAAAGATGCATTCGTAATGGACAGTAAAAACCAATTTACAAAATAGTATTGAAATACATAAGATATTGAAATAACTAAAAATAAAAAGACTCCCATCATTTTTCACCTTAGATGGCCGTATTTCGTCTTTAACGAAATACAAGAACCAACGTAAGAAGAATTTGTACTGTTATATAGAACTGCAAAATGACGACTACATCTTGTCTGGCCAAAGCCATGCCATAAACGTTATGCAATACCATTGACTATTGGATAAAATCAATACTAAGCACCACAATTAGACTTTTCATACCATTGTAAATTTTAAATCTAGTTTTTCGTGTCTAGTTCATGTACGTCTACACTGCTGATCACTAGTGTAGAAAAAATTTTGTTCCCCTACTTTAATTCAAATTTTATTAGATTTATTTTTAGCTAAATAATATGTAGCTACTTGTAAATTAGCTCCTTTAAAATTTCAAATTAGAAGATATTATCTGAGCCTGATTAGATAAACATACCACCAAATCGAAAACAACCAAAAACAGCATTTTGGTTATGCATTGTGGATAACTTAACGTTCCTAAAAAATACGTTATTATGATGATGGAAATCATAAAAGAACCTGTGATAATTTATTTACAAAAAAGTCCAAATCTTTGGAAAACATGTCAGGGCCTCCCTCGGGACAAAGTTGTCTTCACTTATCTTCAATCGTTCAATCCTTCCTCTCTTGGGAGCCTTGAATTTCTGAGCTTACTCTTTTCATCATACAAGCTGGTTATACAAGCCCATGGGCAATTTTTGAATTTATATTTATATATATTTGAGGTATTAGGCACAAAAAGTATCACAGGTACAACTCTATGAATAATAAGTGGGAATATTTTGTTTAAAAAGGCAATATACCATTTGTAGTGTTAGTAATATATAAGATATGAAAAATAAAGCCCCCCTAAAGATACCACACAAGTTAGGGATATAAACACGGGGTGAATACAAACCTTTACCCCTAGAAGGAAGACAATAGAATAAGGTAATTAATATAATTCATGTTCTTTAAATTGGTAGGGTTAAACAAATTTAAAAAAAGAAGCGTGTTGTTAAGTTACTCCCTATGTTATCCTTATAGATGGTAAATTATATTGTGTTGGTTGCATTTTTATAGCTACATTTATAAAATTTGGTAATTTCCTTGACTTTTACAAATGCGTTAAGAAAATTAATCAATTATATTTAATTATGTTTATCGTAGCATCAATATACACGGCAGTATAGTTTGACATTGGGTGTAAAGAGTACATTTTGTTAATCAAATACGGGTTGCCAAACCATACTAAAACAATACCAAATATCCCTTTTCTGCTGGTGTACTGCAAAATGCATATCATATGACAATGGGATTTAAGTTAGTGTACTATCAATGTCAATTGTCATAAGATATGAGCTTTTGAAATGAGATCCTCTTAAGTAGCTAAGCTTACGCTGCTCTCTAGTAACTGGAGTCATGTGATAAGGTTATGATTACACGGCATAGTCTACTATTAAATCACAGAGCCTGTTAATGGTTCTAAGGAGTGATGTAGGTAGTTTTTCCTCTAATTAAAAATTTATTTATACCTGTGTCATACATTTATTTAGCATATATATTATTAAGCAACCGATGACCTTCAAATACACTTTGTGTACCTATACATAATTTGAGGCTAATGGTAGTATCCTAAATGTATGAATGTTGTCTTTTCACTTTCAGAAATTTGGGATAAAATTGTTCAATTTATACTTTTATAATTATGTTTTAAAATTGTCTTACAAGGATGGGTAAAAAATAAATTTGCATTAACTTATGCGGTTTCAGAAACCCTTAGATTAGCCGCTAATTAATAACACAACGACGTGATAAAATGTTAAGATACTTTCAACGATGATAGAGACTGTTATGATAATTATCTCTATAACCAACTAGTTTACTTCATTGATATTAAAAAAATTTAAACAAATACAAAAATACCTCAATAAGTGAAGTGATCGATTCAAAGTAAAAAAAACCCACCGGTGGGATTTTTTTATTAAGCAAAATTTAAATAAATATGTTACATTGAAATTAAATATAGTGTAATTTATTATTAAATGAAATTTTTATACAAAAACTTTATTTTTCGATCCTTCAGACATCCTTCTCAAATAGTAGTATTAAGTCTGCCCAAATAAAAATATTATAGTTTAAAAAATAATAGTCTCTGCAATTTATATGAACTTTTAGCTAATTTCTGACCATGTTGTCGCTCTGACCTGAACGTGATCTTATGTCACTGGTATTAGAATTTCGGCTTAGGGAATATTTATTATTTTGAAGTAAAATACTGTTTCATAAATTCCTATAAGCTTAATCTTTGTAAACTATAACTTACACTTCACAATATACGAAAGCATATTTTGCATTGAAAAATTAGAATATGTTTAACCTCAGGTAAGTGTGGTAATGGGACCTAATTATAATACCTGAATTAAAAAACATTAGTTGTATGCCTGGAAAATAAAATTTCAAATATTTAATAAATTACTAATTCATTTAACTTACCTATATAGACTTCAGAATTCTGAAAAACAATTCAAGGTAATATAATTATTAAGCTATAACTAACCAAGAAATAATAAAAGGAAAGTTTAAATACATGAAAATGTGTACAATTATAGCACTGTTTAGACACTACTGACAACGTAAGCTTACATCTGGAAGAAAATTAATATAAACCACTTCAAACGTATATTATTCAAATTTACATTGTTCACAGTAATTTAATTAATATTATATGTAGTAGCTTTATTTATTTCAAAATGTTAAATGGAAATATACAGTAGTTAAGAGTTTAATGTGCCATTAAGATACAATTTATTGTGCTTAGTAACAACTCCGTGACACAAACAGAGCTATTTATAAAAATAATCCTTCCTCAACAGGCTCTTATTTATGTTAATAGTCTACTATCAACTGTTTAAGTGGTATAGAGAAACTTGTAGTTTAATCTGATTTAGTGGCTTATTAAAAGAGGTGCACTCACAAAATTATTATATGCATAATAAATAATGATTCTTAAGCTAAACTAATCGTTTAGTCTGTGTTGAAGGTCATAATATTATGAGGTACCCACCTAAATTGTTAAAACATAAGTAGGCATTTTTGTATACAAAATCTCTTTTAGCAAAGTCACAAACAAAGGACGACGGGTGTTTTGGTTTTTGTTCCTTCAAAAGCCACTCTGCATCCGTTTACAGTCGTAATAAACTCCCTAAGCTCTTTGAATCAAATTTTCGTTTGAGAAAGACAATAAACCAACAACAAAGGTTCACTTTGTAAACACTGTTGTTAGAATGAAGAGGCCTTGAATATTTCTGAGGTTTTACAAAAAACAGGTGGTTTGAAATATTTGCAGGTAATACAGTACATGTATATATACGTCTTTATACAACACTCGATTCAGTGTATCTATATAGGAAACACACTTTTGAGGAAAAACTGCACAAACGCATCACAATATATGAAGATTTTACAAAGCTTTTGATTTGTATATTAATAATTCAATAGGCTATGAATACGCAATATGATCCGGATACTAGCTTTAAACGATAAGATTGCATGGCTCAATTTTAGTGCTTCTAAATATTATAGCAGCCAATCTAGATAATGGACAAACGCCCAGCAGGTAATAATTACGCATAAGCAGTTTCCTAAAAGTATTAAAGCTATTAATAGTAGAATAATAATAATAATATGATAATAATAAGAATAATTAATAATATAAGTTTTTTGCAATAAGTAATGTAAGTTTTAGAATGTATTTTGAAACGTGGGGTTTTTAAATAAGAAATTAAAAACACCTAACTTAGGATCTTAACATCATTTAATAAATTGTTTTTTTTTAGTCATAATAATATGCCAAAAATAATATCACATAAAAATAAAATTAAGGGAAATTTGACTTTAGCTTAAACTGTAAGCTTAGGCTCCATCCATGTTTTAAACTTATAGTCATCGTTGTTAAAAATCTTAAAAAGAGTGAAGTCAAAAAATTGTAAATGAAATGTTTACGAATTACGTCGTAAACAAACACTGAATATGATTTAAATGTCGTTGTTGCACGATACTTCTTGGTAAAGTCACATAGGTTTTAGAATGCTGTAGTGTTCTGTGTACAATATATAAAATAATGGGTATTTTTAATTATCTTATTTCTACTTACAAAATATATCTTTTAAGGAGGTTCGTAAGAGTATGGTTCAAATGTTTACTTATTATAATTTACTTATTTTTTACGAATTTTTACAAACACGTAATTACAGGGAACCAGCTGATTATAAGTCGTTGCATCACTTTCAGTGGCAATGACAATAAACGAAAACATAACCTCTCCAAGTAGTTATGAGTTGTGATTGTTAGTAATTAAAAACCAGATTGTTAGTAATTAATAAACTGTCGAAGATAAAGTAATGTACGCAACTCGCGTTAATAGTCTTTACGACACTCGTAGAAGTTTTTAAGGTACGAGCCTTTCGTGCCTTAAATTTTCTACTCGTGTCGTAAAGACTAACTTAACGCAATCGTTGAGTAAACTACTATTACTGTACTAGAATAATACTGTTCAAAGTCCAATTCTACACGTAAAAGAGAAATAATTCAAGGTTGGGGTAAACATTATGATGTACTGAAACCCGAAGTCGGGTAAAACGATTGGTATACTATTTTGCTTTTAAACACTATTAAACCCTATTACTTTGCAACGACTTTTAACCTACTTTAGATGGAAAAATAAAATAACATAAACAAACAGGTGCTACAAAATTTGACAGCAGCAAACTCATTCAATAATCGCTTAATAAAATAAACCTTAAGTCATCAAATCAAAGGTTTTTCAAACTTTTATGATTAATTTCTTTGTTAAATTTATATTCTTAAAAATGTCATATCATTTCTAAAAACCATGACGAAAATTTAATTTTAATGAGGATCATACCACCATGATGAAATTGAAATAGAACTATTGAAACTATAAGGCCTTATGAATGAACGCTCATTATTTTGTACCCGCGGGCGTTTCAGAACCGTATTGTATCAGAACAATGTCCCATAAAGCGAGAGTTTTCAAAGGTATGCACTTTCTTCTCATATGTTTTATAACTATTGCACACTGGGGCTACTACAAATGTTAGAACTACGACTTACTATCCTTCCGTTTCCTTGCTAGGATAGTTGTTAAATTACTATTCACGTAAATATTTAAATCTAAAAAAAATTGAAATAGTTACAAGTTTTTGGCTTAGAACGTTTTTCTTTAATCTTTCTTTGTGAATACATAGCGTACTTTTGTGTACATTTTCAATCGTAGCAATCTTGTATGAATGTTATTTTATGAATAGTGTACATTTAGTTTTATTGTAAACAAATTTTACTTAGGAGCAGATAAAATTTACATGCAGTCATATAAAAAGTAGTTTTGCGGAGTAAGTTTTGCTTTGTATTAATGTTCTGAAAACCTATAGGTCTATAAATAAAGCAGGCTTATATAGAAAAAATATTTCTGTATACTTGCTACACTCAAGTACCAATCATCAAAGTAAGAATAGTCCTTTAAATTGATTTCCAAAAAAATCGTCAAACCCTCTAAGTTTGTACCGAGATATTTTAAATAAGAATTGGAAAAACTATATGCACAGTTAGTGCAGTTGCCTGAATTTGAGTGGGTCTTGTATTTCTTTTAAATGAACTAGTGATATTTACTCTTAATACAAACTATAGTAATATTTAGGCAACGAAAACAAATTGATTAGACAATTAAAAGTAAACGGGACTATTAATGCTAAGAAAAATTAATATCACTTAACTGCATATTTGTAAATAAATTTATTGAAAACGAATCAATTATTATTGTTCAATAGAGATACGTTTTCGTATCATTCGGGTACGAAATAATAAGTGATTGTGATCACCCTTGGAGTTAAAAGAGAACCTAAATCGCTTTAGAGAGGTTTGATAAGGCCCTCATGTAAAATTCATGTCCTACTGTTGTTGTCTTCTCGTTTAAGGGTTATTAATGCTTTTACTTACCATTCCATTTATCTTTCTCTCACCTAAGGTAAGAAAAAAACCGGAAATATTATAAAATAGATGGATGGAAGCCAATACTTAAAATAAAGTACTGAAAATCATTTGACAAACTACTTATTATCAGGTTTTCTTGCAGGAAGTACAATAAACAATTGATAAACTTGCTTGTCTAATATAAGTAAAGCTATGGTGGCATAAAATAGCTGAATTTGTAATTAAAGGATATTTAATTTGCTTTAGTTTGTTTATACTCTAGATTTTCAAAGCACAAACTAGGGTTATGCAAACTGTCCATTATGATTAGAAAACTGGATGAGTCATATAGATGCTTATAAAAATTTTCTAACTGAAAGATTAAGGTACTTTGGTTAAAAGTGATATGGTGTTACTTAAAGCTATATTTATCTTCTGGTGTAAGTTTTTATTGAATCATGGAAAAATTGATGTTAGTATTCCTAAAATAGGCAAAAATATAAGTTACAAAACAATATTTCTGTCACGATTACTTATCAAAACCGATTTCAAAAATCTAGGTTTATTGGTGTATTTATTATAATTAGAATAATTGATTACTGTATACTTACAAGTTTATTCTAATATCCCTAATCTTTATATTTACCAAACCAAATCCTAAATAATAACGATGATGAATTAATAGTTACTATTTCTCAATTGTAATGAAGGTCTAGAATTTTTTTTGAAAGTTACGTATTAGAAAAACATGGATTTTGCTGATTCTATAATATAATTACTGTATTAATTTACAAATGCTATTGGATTAAACAGTATTATTATTGATAGAAAATAAAAAGTTTAAATATCAACTCAGCAGCATTTTATAAATAAACTATAAATCTACCAAATTAAAATAATCTAAAACACTATAAGCTGCAACATGACTTTTCATTTCAAGGCTAACTAATAAATTACCGTTAATGGGATGTTAAACATCACCTACACATTTGTGAATTGTCTAACATAAGATATACATAAACATGTCCTGGTGTTGTTGCATTGAAACATCCAGAATGCTTAAAGCATAATTAAAAACATAGTTTCGTAGAACAGATAAATACACTACCTTATTTCCAGCACTATTTGACTCTTGATTATTAAAAGGTCAGGGGTTAAAGATTGTTTAAGTAACATAATATATTTCATGGCGATAAAGGCCAATATAACGTTATTAAAATTAATATGTTACAAAATAATTTATTTTCTTGATAAACGTTA
>NW_026542596.1:104170228-104326966 GCF_028750875.1 Macrosteles quadrilineatus | reverse complement strand
TCTTGTTATATAAGATGGATGTCTTGTTATTTAGAGGGATGTCTTGATATTTAGAGGGATGTCTTGTTTTTTAGAGAGATGTCTTGTTATTTAGAGGGTTTTTTTTGTTTTTTTAGAGGGTTGTCTTGTTATTTGGAGGGATGTCTTGTTATTTAGATTGATGTCTTAATATTTAGAGGGATGTCTTGTTTTTTTAGAGGGATGTCTTGTTATTTAGAGGGATGTCTTGTTATTTAGAGGGATGTCTTGTTATTTAGAGGGATGTCTTGTTATTTAGAGGGATGTCTTGTATTTGAAGGGATGTCTTAATATTTAGAGAGATGTCTTGTTATTTAGAGGGATGTCTTGTTATTTAGAGGGATGTCTTGTTATTTAGAGGGATGTCTTCATATTTGGAGGGATGTCTTGTTATTTAGAGGGATGTCTTGTTATTTAGAGGGATGTCTTAATATTTAGCGGAATGTCTAGTTTAATTAGAGGGATGTCTTGTTTTTTAGTGGGATGTCTTGCTATTTAGAGGGATGTCTTTTTATTTGGAGGGATGTCTTGTTATTTAGAGGGATGTCTTGTTATTTAGAGGAATGTCTTGTTTATTTTAAAAGGGATGTCTTGTTATTTAGAGGGACGTCTTGTTTTTTAGAGGGTTGTCTTGGTATTTAGGAGGGATGTCTTGTTATTTAGAGGGATGTCTTGTTATTTAGAAGGGATGTCCTTCTTATTTGGAGGGAAGTCTTGTTTATTTGGAGGAATGTCTTGTTATTTAGAGGGATATCTTGTTATTTGGAGGGATGTCTTGTTATTTAGAGGGATGTCTTGCTATTTAGAGGGATGTCTTTTTATTTGGAGGGATGTCTTGTTATTTAGAGGGATGTCTTGTTATTTAGAGGAATGTCTTGTTATTTAAAAGGGATGTCTTGTTATTTAGAGGGACGTCTTGTTATTTAGTGGGATGTCTTGTTATTTTAGAGGGATGTCTTGTTATTTAGAGAGATGTCTTGTTATTTTAAAGGGATGGTCTTAATATTTAGAGGGATGTCTTGTTATTTAGAGGGATGTCTTAATAATTTAGAGGGATGTCTTGTTATTTGGAGGGATGTCTTAATATTTAGAGGGATGTCTTGTTATTTAGAGGGATGTCTTGTTATTTAGAGGGATGTCTTGTTTTTTAAAAGGTTGTCTTGTTATTTGGAGGGATGTCTTAATATTTAGAGGGATGTCTTGGTATTTGGAGGGATGTCTTGTTATTTAGAGGGATGTCTTAATATTTAGCGGAATGTCTAGTTTATTAGAGGGATGTCTTGTTATTTAGAGGGATGTCTTGTTATTTAGAGGGATGTCTTAATATTTGGAGGGATGTCTTGTTATTTAGAGGGATGTCTCATTTGTACAACCTTGTACAAACTTGTACACACTTGTACAAACTTGTACACACTTGTACAACCTTGTACACACTTGTACAACCTTGTACACACTTGTACAACCTCGTACACACTTGTACAACCTTGTACACACTTGTACAACCTTGTACACAATTGTAAAACCTTGTACACACTTGTACAACCTTGTACACACTTGTACACCCTTGTACACACTTGTACAAAATTTTACATTCTTGTACATACTTGTACACCCTTGTACACACTTGTACAACCTTGTACAAACCTGTACACCCTTGTACACACTTGTACAAGCTTGTACACACTTGTACAAGCTTGTACACACTTGTACAAGCTTGTACACACTTGTACACCCTTGTACAAACTTGTGCACCCTTGAACACTTTTGTACACCCTTGTACACATTTGTACAACCTTGTACAAACCCTAACACACTTGTACAAACATGTACACACTTGAACAACCTTGTACACACTTGTACAACCTTGTACACACTTGTACAAGCTTGTATAACTTGTACAACCTTGTACACACTTGTACAACCTTGTACACACTTCTACAAGCTTGTACACACTTGTACAACCTTGTACACACTTGTACAACCTTTTACACAATTGTAAAACCTTGTACACACTTGTACATTCTTGTACAACCTTGTACTTACTTGTACAACCTTGTACAAACTTGTACACACTTGTACAAACTTTTACATCCTTGTATACATTTGTACACCCTTGTACACACTTGTACAACCTTGTACAAACCTGTACACCCCTGTACACACTTGTAAAAGCTTGTACACGATTGTACACCCTTGTACACACTTGTGCACCCTTGTACACACTTGTACACCCTTGTACACACATGTACAACCTTTTACAAACTTGTACACACTTGTACAAACTTGTACATTCTTGTACATACTTGTACACCCTTGTAAACACTTGTAAAAAAATTGTACAAACCTGTACACCCTTGTACACACTTGTACAAGCTTGTACACACTTGTACAAGCTTGTACACACTTGTACACCCTTGTACAAACTTGTGCACCCTTGTACACTTTTGTACACCCTTGTATACATTTGTACAAACTTGTACAAACTTGTACACACTTGTACAAACTTGTACACACTTGTACAAACTTGTACACCCTTGTACACACTTGTACAACCTTGTACACACTTGTACAACCTTGTACACACTTGTACAACCTTGTACAAACCTGTACACCCTTGTACACACTTGTACAAGCTTGTACACGATTGTACACTCTTGTACACACTTGTGCAACCTTGTACACACTTGTACAACCTTGTACACACTTGTACAACCTTGTACACACTTGTTCAAGCTTGTACACACTTGTACAACCTTGTACACACTTGTACACCCTTGTACACACTTGTACAACCTTTTACAAACTTGTACACACTTGTACAAAATTGTACATTCTTGTACATACTTGTACACCCTTGTACACACTTGTACAACCTTGTACAAACCTGTACACCCTTGTACACACTTGTACAAGCTTGTACACACTTGTACAAGCTTGTACACACTTGTACACCCTTGTACAAACTTGTGCACCCTTGTACACTTTTGTACACCCTTGTACACATTTGTACAACCTTGTACAAACTTGTACACACTTGTACACACTTGTACAAGCTTGTACACACTTGTACAAGCTTGTACACACTTGTACACCCTTGTACAAACTTGTGCACCCTTGAACACTTTTGTACACCCATGTACACATTTGTACAACCTTGTACAAACTTAAACACACTTGTACAAACATGTACACACTTGAACAACCTTGTACACACTTGTACAACCTTGTACACACTTGTACAAGCTTGTACACACTTGTACAACCTTGTACACACTTGTACAACCTTGTACACACTTGTACAAGCTTGTACACACTTGTACAACCTTGTACACACTTGTACAACCTTTTACACAATTGTAAAACCTTGTACACACTTGTACATTCTTGTACAAACTTGTACTTACTTGTACAACCTTGTACAAACTTGTACACACTTGTACAAACTTTTAGATCCTTGTATACATTTGTACACCCTTGTACACACTTGTACAACCTTGTACAAACCTGTACACCCTTGTACACACTTGTACAAGCTTGTACACGATGGTACACCCTTGTACACACTTGTGCACCCTTGTACACACTTGTACACCCTTGTACACACATGTACAACCTTTTACAAACTTGTACACACTTGTACAAACTTGTACATTCTTGTACATACTTGTACACCCTTGTAAACACTTGTACAAAATTGTACAAACCTGTACACCCTTGTACACACTTGTACAAGCTTGTACACACTTGTACACCCTTGTACAAACTTGTGCACCCTTGTACACTTTTGTACACCCTTGTATACATTTGTACAAACTTGTACAAACTTGTACACACTTGTACAAACTTGTACACACTTGTACAAACTTGTACACCCTTGTACACACTTGTACAACCTTGTACACACTTGTACAACCTTGTACAAACCTGTACACCCTTGTACACACTTGTACAAGCTTGTACACGATTGTACACTCTTGTACACACTTGTGCAACCTTGTACACACTTGTACAACCTTGTACACACTTGTACAACCTTGTACACACTTGTTCAAGCTTGTACACACTTGTACAACCTTGTACACACTTGTACACCCTTGTACACACTTGTACAACCTTTTACAAACTTGTACACACTTGTACAAAATTGTACATTCTTGTACATACTTGTACACCCTTGTACACACTTGTACAACCTTGTACAAACCTGTACACCCTTGTACACACTTGTACAAGCTTGTACACACTTGTACAAGCTTGTACACACTTGTACAAGCTTGTACACACTTGTACACCCTTGTACAAACTTGTGCACCCTTGTACACTTTTGTACACCCTTGTACACATTTGTACAACCTTGTACAAACTTGTACACACTTGTACAAACTTGTACACACTTGTACAAACTTGTGTACACTTGTACAACCTTGTACACACTTGTACAACCTTGTACACACTTGTACAACCTTGTACACACTTGTACAACCTCGTACACACTTGTACAACCTTGTACACACTTGTACAACCTTGTACACAATTGTAAAACCTTGTACACACTTGTACAACCTTGTACACACTTGTACACCCTTGTACACACTTGTACAAAATTTTACATTCTTGTACATACTTGTACACCCTTGTACACACTTGTACAACCTTGTACAAACCTGTACACCCTTGTACACACTTGTACAAGCTTGTACACACTTGTACAAGCTTGTACACACTTGTACAAGCTTGTACACACTTGTACACCCTTGTACAAACTTGTGCACCCTTGAACACTTTTGTACACCCTTGTACACATTTGTACAACCTTGTACAAACTTAAACACACTTGTACAAACATGTACACACTTGAACAACCTTGTACACACTTGTACAACCTTGTACACACTTGTACAAGCTTGTACACACTTGTACAACCTTGTACACACTTGTACAACCTTGTACACACTTGTACAAGCTTGTACACACTTGTACAACCTTGTACACACTTGTACAACCTTTTACACAATTGTAAAACCTTGTACACACTTGTACATTCTTGTACAAACTTGTACTTACTTGTACAACCTTGTACAAACTTGTACACACTTGTACAAACTTTTACATCCTTGTATACATTTGTACACCCTTGTACACACTTGTACAACCTTGTACAAACCTGTACACCCTTGTACACACTTGTACAAGCTTGTACACAATTGTACACCCTTGTACACACTTGTGCACCCTTGTACACACTTGTACACCCTTGTACACACATGTACAACCTTTTACAAACTTGTACACACTTGTACAAACTTGTACATTCTTGTACATACTTGTACATCCTTGTAAACACTTGTACAAAATTGTACAAACCTGTACACCCTTGTACACACTTGTACAAGCTTGTACACACTTGTACAAGCTTGTACACACTTGTACACCCTTGTACAAACTTGTGCACCCTTGTACACTTTTGTACACCCTTGTATACATTTGTACAAACTTGTACAAACTTGTACACACTTGTACAAACTTGTACACCCTTGTACACACTTGTACAACCTTGTACACACTTGTACAACCTTGTACAAACCTGTACACCCTTGTACACACTTGTACAAGCTTGTACACGATTGTACACTCTTGTACACACTTGTGCAACCTTGTACACACTTGTACAACCTTGTACACACTCGTACAACCTTGTACACACTTGTTCAAGCTTGTACACACTTGTACAACCTTGTACACACTTGTACACCCTTGTACACACTTGTACAACCTTTTACAAACTTGTACACACTTGTACAAAATTGTACATTCTTGTACATACTTGTACACCCTTGTACACACTTGTACAACCTTGTACAAACCTGTACACCCTTGTACACACTTGTACAAGCTTGTACACACTTGTACACCCTTGTACAAACTTGTGCACCCTTGTACACTTTTGTACACCCTTGTACACATTTGTACAACCTTGTACAAACTTGTACACACTTGTACAAACTTGTACACACTTGTACAAACTTGTGTACACTTGTACAACCTTGTACACACTTGTACAACCTTGTACACACTTGTACAACCTTGTACACACTTGTACAACCTCGTACACACTTGTACAACCTTGTACACACTTGTACAACCTTGTACACAATTGTAAAACCTTGTACACACTTGTACAACCTTGTACACACTTGTACACCCTTGTACACACTTGTACAAAATTTTACATTCTTGTACATACTTGTACACCCTTGTACACACTTGTACAACCTTGTACAAACCTGTACACCCTTGTACACACTTGTACAAGCTTGTACACACTTGTACAAGCTTGTACACACTTGTACAAGCTTGTACACACTTGTACACCCTTGTACAAACTTGTGCACCCTTGAACACTTTTGTACACCCTTGTACACATTTGTACAACCTTGTACAAACTTAAACACACTTGTACAAACATGTACACACTTGAACAACCTTGTACACACTTGTACAACCTTGTACACACTTGTACAAGCTTGTACACACTTGTACAACCTTGTACACACTTGTACAACCTTGTACACACTTGTACAAGCTTGTACACACTTGTACAACCTTGTACACACTTGTACAACCTTTTACACAATTGTAAAACCTTGTACACACTTGTACATTCTTGTACAAACTTGTACATTCTTGTACAAACTTGTACTTACTTGTACAACCTTGTACAAACTTGTACACACTTGTACAAACTTTTACATCCTTGTATACATTTGTACACCCTTGTACACACTTGTACAACCTTGTACAAACCTGTACACCCTTGTACACACTTGTACAAGCTTGTACACGATTGTACACCCTTGTACACACTTGTGCACCCTTGTACACACTTGTACACCCTTGTACACACATGTACAACCTTTTACAAACTTGTACACACTTGTACAAACTTGTACATTCTTGTACATACTTGTACACCCTTGTAAACACTTGTACAAAATTGTACAAACCTGTACACCCTTGTACACACTTGTACAAGCTTGTACACACTTGTACAAGCTTGTACACACTTGTACACCCTTGTACAAACTTGTGCACCCTTGTACACTTTTGTACACCCTTGTATACATTTGTACAAACTTGTACATCCTTGTACAAACTTGTACAGACTTGTACAAACTTGTACACCCTTGTACACACTTGTACAACCTTGTACACACTTGTACAACCTTGTACAAACCTGTACACCCTTGTACACACTTGTACAAGCTTGTACACGATTGTACACTCTTGTACACACTTGTGCAACCTTGTACACACTTGTACAACCTTGTACACACTTGTACAACCTTGTACACACTTGTTCAAGCTTGTACACACTTGTACAACCTTGTACACACTTGTACACCCTTGTACACACTTGTACAACCTTTTACAAACTTGTACACACTTGTACAAAATTGTACATTCTTGTACATACTTGTACACCCTTGTACACACTTGTACAACCTTGTACAAACCTGTACACCCTTGTACACACTTGTACAAGCTTGTACACACTTGTACAAGCTTGTACACACTTGTACACCCTTGTACAAACTTGTGCACCCTTGTACACTTTTGTACACCCTTGTACACATTTGTACAACCTTGTACAAACTTGTACACACTTGTACAAACTTGTACACACTTGTACAAACTTGTGTACACTTGTACAACCTTGTACACACTTGTACAACCTTGTACACACTTGTACAACCTTGTACACACTTGTACAACCTCGTACACACTTGTACAACCTTGTACACACTTGTACAACCTTGTACACACTTGTACAACCTTGTACACAATTGTAAAACCTTGTACACACTTTTACAACCTTGTACACACTTGTACACCCTTGTACACACTTGTACAAAATTTTACATTCTTGTACATACTTGTACACCCTTGTACACACTTGTACAACCTTGTACAAACCTGTACACCCTTGTACACACTTGTACAAGGTTGTACACACTTGTACAAGCTTGTACACACTTGTACAAGCTTGTACACACTTGTACACCCTTGTACAAACTTGTGCACCCTTGAACACTTTTGTACACCCTTGTACACATTTGTACAACCTTGTACAAACTTAAACACAATTGTACAAACATGTACACACTTGAACAACCTTGTACACACTTGTACAAACCTTGTACACACTTGTACAAGCTTGTACACACTTGTACAACCTTGTACACACTTGTACAACCTTGTACACACTTGTACAAGCTTGTACACACTTGTACAACCTTGTACACACTTGTACAACCTTGTACAAACCTGTACACCCTTGTACACACTTGTACAAGCTTGTACACGATTGTACACCCTTGTACACACTTGTGCACCCTTGTACACATTTGTACACCCTTGTACACACTTGTACAACCTTTTACAAACTTGTACACACTTGTACAAACTTGTACATTCTTGTACATACTTGTACACCCTTGTAAACACTTGTACAACCTTGTACAAACCTGTACACCCTTGTACACACTTGTACAAGCTTGTACACACTTGTACAAGCTTGTACACACTTGTACACCCTTGTACAAACTTGTGCACCCTTGTACACTTTTGTACACCCTTGTATACATTTGTACAAACTTGTACAAACTTGTACACACTTGTACAAACTTGTACACACTTGTACAAACTTGTACACCCTTGTACACGATTGTACAACCTTGTACACACTTGTACAACCTTGTACACACTTGTACAACCTTGTACAAACCTGTACACCCTTGTACACACTTGTACAAGCTTGTACACGATTGTACACTCTTGTACACACTTGTGCAACCTTGTACACACTTGTACAACCTTGTACACACTTGTACAACCTTGTACACACTTGTTCAAGCTTGTACACACTTGTACAACCTTGTACACACTTGTACACCCTTGTACACACTTGTACAACCTTTTACAAACTTGTACACACTTGTACAAAATTGTACATTCTTGTACATACTTGTACACCCTTGTACACACTTGTACACCCCTGTACAAACTTGTGCACCCTTGTACACTTTTGTGCACCCTTGTCCACTTTTGTACACCCTTGTACACACTTGTACAAACTTGTACACACTTGTACAAACTTGTATACACTTGTACAACCTTGTACACACTTGTACAACCTTGTACACACTTGTACAACCTTGTACACACTTGTACAACCTTGTACACACTTGTACAACCTTGTACACAATTGTAAAACCTTGTACACACGTGTACAACCTTGTACAAACTTGTACACACTTGTACAAACTTGTACACCCTTGTACACACTTGTACAACCTTGTACACACTTGTACAAATTTGTACAACCTTGTACAAACTTGTACACACTTATACAACCTTGGACAAACTTGTACACACTTGTACACACTTTTACATCCTTGTACACATTTGTACACCCTTGTACACACTTGTACAACCTTTTACAAACTTGTACACACTTGTACAAACTTGTACATTCTTGTACATACTTGTACAACCTTGTACACACTTGTACAACCTTGTACAAACCTGTAAACCCTTGTACAAGCTTGTACACACTTGTACAAGCTTGTACACACTTGTACACCCTTGTACAAACTTGTGCACCCTTGTACACTTTTGTACACCCTTGTACACACTTGTTCAACCTTGTACAAACCTGTAAACCCTTGTACAAGCTTGTACACACTTGTACAAGCTTGTACACACTTGTACACCCTTGTACAAACTTGTGCACCCTTGTACACTTTTGTACACCCTTGTACACATTTGTACAACCTTGTACAAACTTGTACACACTTGTACAAACTTGTACACACTTGTACAACCTTGTACACACTTGTATAACCTTGTACACACTTGTACAACCTTGTACACACTTGTACAACCTTGTACACACTTGTACAAGCTTGTACACACTTGTACAACCTTGTACACACTTGTACAACCTTGTACACACTTGTACAACCTTTTACACAATTGAAAACCTTGTACACACTTGTACATTCTTGTACAAACTTGTACTTACTTGTACAACCTTGTACAAACTTGTACACACTTGTACAAACTTTTACAGCCTTGTACACATTTGTAGACCCTTGTACACACTTGTACAACCTTGTACAAACCTGTACACCCTTGTACACACTTGTACAAGCTTGTACACGATTGTACACCCTTGTACACACTTGTGCACCATTGTACACACTTGTACACCCTTGTACACACTTGTACAACCTTTTACAAACTTGTACACACTTGTACAAACTTGTACATTCTTTTGTACACCCTTGTAAACACTTGTACAACCTTGTACAAACCTGTACAACCTTGTACACACTTGTACAAGCTTGTACACACTTGTACAAGCTTGTACACACTTGTACACCCTTGTACAAAATTTGTGCACCCTTGTACACTTTTGTACACCCTTGTATTAATTTGTACAACCTTGTACAAACTTGTACACACTTGTACAAACTTGTACACACTTGTACAAACTTGTACACCCTTGTACACACTTGTACAACCTTGTACACACTTGTACAACCTTGTACACAATTGTACAACCTTGTACAACCATGTACACACTTGTACAACCTTGTACACACTTGTACAACCTTGTACACACTTGTACACCTTTGTACACACTTATACAACCTTGTACACACTTGTACAACCTTGTACACACTTGTACAACCTTGTACACACTTGTACAACCTTGTACACACTTGTACAACCTTGTAAAAACTTTTACAAGCTTGTACACGATTGTACACCCTTGAACACACTTGTGCACCCTTGTACACACTTGTACAACCTTGTACACACTTGTACAACCTTGTACACACTTGTACAACCTTGTACACACTTGTACAACCTTGTACACACTTGTACAACCTTGTACACACTTGTACAACCTTGTACACACTTGTACAACCTTGTACACACTTGTACAACCTTGTACACACTTGTACAACCTTGTACACACTTGTACAACCTTGTACACACTTGTACAACCTTGTACACACTTGTACAAGCTTGTACACACTTGTACAACCTTGTACACACTTGTACAACCTTTTACACAATTGTAAAACCTTGTACACACTTGTACATTCTTGTACAAACTTGCACTAACTTGTACAACCTTGTACAAACTTGTACACACTTGTACAAACTTTTACATCCTTGTACACATTTGTACACCCTTGTACACACATGTAAAACCTTGTACAAACCTGTACAACCTTGTACACACTTGTACAAGCTTGTACACGATTGTACACCCTTGTACACACTTGTGCACCCTTGTATACACTTGTACACTCTTGTACACACTTGTACAACCTTTTACAAACTTGTACACACTTGTACAAACTTGTACATTCTTGTACATACTTGTACACCCTTGTAAACACTTGTACAACCTTGTACACTTTTGTACACCCTTGTATACATTTGTACAACCTTGTACAAACTTGTACACACTTGTACAAACTTGTACACACTTGTACAAACTTGTACACCCTTGTACACACTTGTACAACCTTGTACACACTTGTACAACCTTGTACAAACCTGTACACCCTTGTACACACTTGTACAAGCTTGTACACGATTGTACACCCTTGTACACACTTGTGCACCCTTGTACACACTTGTACACCCTTGTACACACTTGTACAACATTTTACAAACTTCTACACACTTGTACAAACTTGTACATTCTTGTACATACTTGTACACCCTTGTAAACACTTGTACAACCTTGTACAAACCTGTACACCCTTGTACACACTTGTACAAGCTTGTACACACTTGTACAAGCTTGTACACACTTGTACACCCTTGTACAAACTTGTGCACCGTTGTACACTTTTGTACACCCTTGTATACATTTGTAAAACCTTGTACAAACTTGTACACACTTGTACAAACTTGTACACACTTGTACAAACTTGTACACCCTTGTACACACTTGTACAACCTTGTACACACTTGTTCAACCTTGTACACACCTGTACAACCTTGTACACAATTGTACAACCTTGTACAACCTAGTACACACTTGTACAACCTTGTACACACTTGTACAACCTTGTACACACTTGTACACCCTTGTAAACACTTGTACAACCTTGTACAAACCTGTACACCCTTGTACACACTTGTACAAGCTTGTACACACTTGTACAAGCTTGTACACACTTGTACAAGCTTGTACACACTTGTACACCCTTGTACAAACTTGTGCACCCTTGTACACTTTTGTACACCCTTGTACAAACTTGTACACACTTGTACAAACTTGTACACACTTGTACAAACTTGTACACCCTTGTACACACTTGTACAACCTTCTACACACTTGTACAACCTTGTACACACTTGTACAACCTTGTACACAATTGTACAACCTTGTACAACCTTGTACACACTTGTACAACCTTGTACACACTTGTACAACCTTGTACACACTTGTACAACCTTGTACACACTTGTACACCTTTGTACACACTTGTACAACCTTGTACACACTTGTACAACCTTTTACACACTTGTACAACCTTGTACACACTTTTTCAACCTTGTACACACTTATACAACCTTGTACACACTTGTACAACCTTGTACACACTTGTACAACCTTGTACACACTTGTACAACCTTGTACACACTTGTACAACCTTGTACACACTTGTACAACCTTGTAAAAACATGTACAACCTTGTACACACTTGTACAACCTTGTACACACTTGTACAAGCTTGTACACACTTGTACAAACTTGTACACACTTGTACAAACTTGTACACACTTGTACAAACTTGTACACCCTTGTACACACTTGTACAACCTTGTACACACTTGTACAACCTTGTACACAATTGTACAACCTTGTACACACTTGTACAACCTTGTACACAATTGTACAACCTTGTACAACCTTGTACACACTTGTACAACCTTGTACACACTTGTACAACCTTGTACACACTTGTACACCTTTGTACACACTTGTACAACCTTGTACACACTTGTACAACCTTGTACACACTTGTACAACCTTGTACACACTTGTAAAACCTTTTACAAACTTGTACACACTTGTACAAACTTGTACATTTTTGTACAAATGTATACAAGGGTGTACAAAAGTGTACAAGGGTGCACAAGTTTGTACAAGGGTGTACAAGTGTGTACAAGCTTGTACAAGTGTGTACAAGGGTGTACAGGTTTGTACAAGGTTGTACAAGTGTTTACAAGGGTGTACAAGTATGTACAAGAATGTACAAGTTTGTACAAGTGTGTACAAGTTTGTAAAAGGTTGTACAAGTGTGTACAAGGGTGTACAAGTGTGTACAAGGGTGCACAAGTGTGTACAAGGGTGTACAATCGTGTACAAGCTTGTACAAGTGTGTACAAGGGTGTACAGGTTTGTACAAGGTTGTACAAGTGTGTACAAGGTTGTACAAGTGTGAACAAGCTTGTACAAGTGTGTACAAGGTTGTACAAGTGTGTACAAGGTTGTACAAGTGTGTACAAACTTGTACAAGTGTGTACAAGGTTTGTACAAGTGTGTACAAGGTTGTTCAAGTGTGTACATGTTTGTACAAGTGTGTTTAAGTTTGTACAAGGTTGTACAAATGTGTACAAGGGTGTACAAAAGTGTTCAAGGGTGCACAAGTTTGTACAAGGGTGTACAAGTGTGTACAAGCTTGTACAAGTGTGTACAAGCTTGTACAAGTGTGTACAAGGGTGTACAAGTATGTACAAGAATGTAAAATTTTGTACAAGTGTGTACAAGGGTGTACAAGTGTGACAAGGTTGTAAAAGTGTGTACAAGGTTTTACAATTGTGTACAAGGTTGTACAAGTGTGTACAAGGTTGTACAAGTGTGTACGAGGTTGTACAAGTGTGTACAAGGTTGTACAAGTGTGTACAAGGTTGTACAAGTGTGTACAAGGTTGTACAAGTGTACACAAGTTTGTACAAGTGTGTACAAGTTTGTACAAGTGTGTACAAGTTTGTACAAGGCTGTACAAATGTGTACAAGGGTGTACAAAAGTGTACAAGGGTGCACAAGTTTGTACAAGGGTGTACAAGTGTGTACAAGCTTGTACAAGTGTGTACAAGCTTGTACAAGTGTGTACAAGGGTGTACAGGTTTGTACAAGGTTGTACAAGTGTGTACAAGGGTGTACAAGTATGTACAAGAATGTACAATTTTGTACAAATGTGTACAATTTTGTAAAAGGTTGTACAAGTGTGTACAAGGGTGTACAAGCGTGTACAAGGTTGTACAAGTGTGTACAAGCTTGAACAAGTGTGTACAAGGTTGTACAAGTGTGTACAAGGTTGTACAAGTGTGTACAAGGTTGCACAAGTGTGTACAAGAGTGTACAATCGTGTACAAGCTTGTACAAGTGTGTACAAGGGTGTACAGGTTTGTACAAGGTTGTACAAGTGTGTACAAGGTTGTACAAGTGTGTACAAGGGTGTACAAGTTTGTACAAGTGTGTACAAGTTTGTACAAGTGTGTACAAGTTTGTACAAGTTTGTACAAATGTATACAAGGGTGTACAAAAGTGTACAAGGGTGCACAAGTTTGTACAAGGGTGTACAAGTGTGTACAAGCTTGTACAATTGTGTACAAGCTTGTACAAGTGTGTACAAGGGTGTACAGGTTTGTACAATTTTGTACAAGTGTTTACAAGGGTGTACAAGTATGTACAAGAATGTACAAGTTTGTACAAGTGTGTACAAGTTTGTAAAAGGTTGTACATGTGTGTACAAGGGTGTAAAAGTGTGTACAAGGGTGCACAAGTGTGTACAAGGGTGTACAATCGTGTACAAGCTTGTACAAGTGTGTACAAGGGTGTACAGGTTTGTACAAGGTTGTACAAGTGTGTACAAGGGTGTACAAATGTATAGAAGGATGTAAAAGTTTGTACAAGTGTGTACAAGTTTGTACAAGGTTGTACAAGTAAGTACAAGTTTGTACAAGAATGTACAAGTGTGTACAAGGTTTTACAATTGTGTAAAAGGTTGTACAAGTGTGTACAAGGTTGTACAAGTGTGTACAAGCTTGTACAAGTGTGTACAAGGTTGTACAAGTGTGTACAAGGTTGTACAAGTGTGTACAAGCTTGTACAAGTGTGTACAAGGTTGTACAAGTGTGTACAAGGTTGTTCAAGTGTGTACATGTTTGTACAAGTGTGTTTAAGTTTGTACAAGGTTGTACAATTGTGTACAAGGGTGTACAAAAGTGTTCAAGGGTGCACAAGTTTGTACAAGGGTGTACAAGTGTGTACAAGCTTGTACAAGTGTGTACAAGGGTGTACAGGTTTGTACAAGGTTGTACAAGTGTGTACAAGGGTGTACAAGTATGTACAAGAATGTAAAATTTTGTACAAGTGTGTACAAGGGTGTACAAGTGTGTACAAGGTTGTACAAGTGTGTACAAGGTTTTACAATTGTGTACAAGGTTGTACAAGTGTGTACAAGGTTGTACAAATGTGTACGAGGTTGTACAAGTGTGTACAAGGTTGTACAAGTGTGTACAAGGTTGTACAAGTGTGTACAAGGTTGTACAAGTGTACACAAGTTTGTACAAGTGTGTACAAGTTTGTACAAGTGTGTACAAGTTTGTACAAGGTTGTACAAATGTGTACAAGGGTGTACAAAAGTGTACAAGGGTGTACAGGTTTGTACAAGGTTGTACAAGTGTGTACAAGGGTGTACAAGTATGTACAAGAATGTACAATTTTGTACAAGTGTGTACAAGTTTGTAAAAGGTTGTACAAGTGTGTACAAGGGTGTACAAGTGTGTACAAGGTTGTACAAGTGTGTACAAGGTTGTACAAGTGTGTACAAGCTTGAACAAGTGTGTACAAGGTTGTACAAGTGTGTACAAGGTTGTACAAGTGTGTACAAGGTTGCACAAGTGTGTACAAGAGTGTACAATCGTGTACAAGCTTGTACAAGTGTGTACAAGGGTGTACAGGTTTGTACAAGGTTGTACAAGTGTGTACAAGGTTGTACAAGTGTGTACAAGGGTGTACAAGTTTGTACAAGTGTGTACAAGTTTGTACAAGTGTGTACAAGTTTGTACAAGTTTGTACAAATGTATACAAGGGTGTACAAAAGTGTACAAGGGTGCACAAGTTTGTACAAGGGTGTACAAGTGTGTACAAGCTTGTACAAGTGTGTACAAGCTTGTACAAGTGTGTACAAGGGTGTACAGGTTTGTACAATTTTGTACAAGTGTTTACAAGGGTGTACAAGTATGTACAAGAATGTACAAGTTTGTACAAGTGTGTACAAGTTTGTAAAAGGTTGTACATGTGTGTACAAGGGTGTACAAGTGTGTACAAGGGTGCACAAGTGTGTACAAGGGTGTACAATCGTGTACAAGCTTGTACAAGTGTGTACAAGGGTGTACAGGTTTGTACAAGGTTGTACAAGTGTGTACAAGAATGTACAAATGTATACAAGGATGTAAAAGTTTGTACAAGTGTGTACAAGTTTGTACAAGGTTGTACAAGTAAGTACAAGTTTGTACAAGAATGTACAAGTGTGTACAAGGTTTTACAATTGTGTAAAAGGTTGTACAAGTGTGTACAAGGTTGTACAAGTGTGTACAAGCTTGTACAAGTGTGTACAAGGTTGTACAAGTGTGTACAAGGTTGTACAAGTGTGTACAAGCTTGTACAAGTGTGTACAAGCTTGTACAAGTGTGTACAAGCTTGTACAAGTGTGTACAAGCTTGTACAAGTGTGTACAAGGTTGTACAAGTGTGTACAAGGTTGTTCAAGTGTGTACATGTTTGTACAAGTGTGTTTAAGTTTGTACAAGGTTGTACAAATGTGTACAAGGGTGTACAAAAGTGTTCAAGGGTGCACAAGTTTGTACAAGGGTGTACAAGTGTGTACAAGCTTGTACAAGTGTGTACAAGCTTGTACAAGTGTGTACAAGCTTGTACAAGTGTGTACAAGGGTGTACAGGTTTGTACAAGGTTGTACAAGTGTGTACAAGGGTGTACAAGTATGTACAAGAATGTAAAATTTTGTACAAGTGTGTACAAGGGTGTACAAGTGTGTACAAGGTTGTACAAGTGTGTACAAGGTTTTACAATTGTGTACAAGGTTGTACAAGTGTGTACAAGGTTGTACAAGTGTGTACGAGGTTGTACAAGTGTGTACAAGGTTGTACAAGTGTCTACAAGGTTGTACAAGTGTGTACAAGGTTGTACAAGTGTACACAAGTTTGTACAAGTGTGTACAAGTTTGTACAAGTGTGTACAAGTTTGTACAAGGTTGTACAAATGTGTACAAGGGTGTACAAAAGTGTAAAAGGGTGCACAAGTTTGTACAAGGGTGTACAAGTGTGTACAAGCTTGTACAAGTGTGTACAAGCTTGTACAAGTGTGTACAAGGGTGTACAGGTTTGTACAAGGTTGTACAAGTGTGTACAAGGGTGTACAAGTATGTACAAGAATGTACAATTTTGTACAAGTGTGTACAAGTTTGTAAAAGGTTGTACAAGTGTGTACAAGGGTGTACAAGTGTGTACAAGGTTGTACAAGTGTGTACAAGCTTGAACAAGTGTGTACAAGGTTGTACAAGTGTGTACAAGGGTGTACAGGTTTGTACAAGGTTGTACAAGTGTGTACAAGGGTGTACAAATGTATACAAGGATGTAAAAGTTTGTACAAGTGTGTACAAGTTTGTACAAGGTTGTACAAGGTTGTACAAGTGTGTACAAGGGTGTACAAGTGTGTACAAGGTTGTACAAGTGTGTACAAGCTTGTACAAGTGTGTACAAGGGTGTACAAGTGTGTACAAGGTTGTACAAGTGTGTACAAGCTTGAACAAGTGTGTACAAGGTTGTACAAGTGTGTACAAGGTTGTACAAGGGTGTACAAGTGTGTACAAGCTTGTCCAAGTGTGTACAAGCTTGTACAAGTGTGTACAAGGGTGTACAGGTTTGTACAATTTTGTACAAGTGTTTACAAGGGTGTACAAGTATGTACAAGAATGTACAAGTTTGTACAAGTGTGTACAAGTTTGTAAAAGGTTGTACATGTGTGTACAAGGGTGTACAAGTGTGTACAAGGGTGCACAAGTGTGTACAAGGGTGTACAATCGTGTACAAGCTTGTACAAGTGTGTACAAGGGTGTACAGGTTTGTACAAGGTTGTACAAGTGTGTACAAGGGTGTACAAATGTATACAAGGATGTAAAAGTTTGTACAAGTGTGTACAAGTTTGTACAAGGTTGTACAAGTAAGTACAAGTTTGTACAAGAATGTACAAGTGTGTACAAGGTTTTACAATTGTGTAAAAGGTTGTACAAGTGTGTACAAGGTTGTACAAGTGTGTACAAGCTTGTACAAGTGTGTACAAGGTTGTACAAGTGTGTACAAGGTTGTACAAGTGTGTACAAGCTTGAACAAGTGTGTACAAGGTTGTACAAGTGTGTACAAGGTTGTACAAGTGTGTACAAGGTTGCACAAGTGTGTACAAGAGTGTACAATCGTGTACAAGCTTGTACAAGTGTGTACAAGGGTGTACAGGTTTGTACAAGGTTGTACAAGTGTGTACAAGGTTGTACAAGTGTGTACAAGGGTGTACAAGTTTGTACAAGTGTGTACAAGTTTGTACAAGTGTGTACAAGTTTGTACAAGTTTGTACAAATGTATACAAGGGTGTACAAAAGTGTACAAGGGTGCACAAGTTTGTACAAGGGTGTACAAGTGTGTACAAGCTTGTACAATTGTGTACAAGCTTGTACAAGTGTGTACAAGGGTGTACAGGTTTGTACAATTTTGTACAAGTGTTTACAAGGGTGTACAAGTATGTACAAGAATGTACAAGTTTGTACAAGTGTGTACAAGTTTGTAAAAGGTTGTACATGTGTGTACAAGGGTGTAAAAGTGTGTACAAGGTTGCACAAGTGTGTACAAGGGTGTTGTAACGTTCCGAAGTGGATTCTCCTTTTTATTCAATCCTCTCAACAATGCTGAGACTGATCAACTCAGCTATGTTTATAAGCTGCATAAGCGCGCTATGTTGCCTGCCGTTTGAGACCAAAAAAATACCAAAATAAAAGAAGAATTGACTCCGGACCTACACCAAATGGACTCAGTTCCCCCCCCCCTTGTTCCTTGGTTTTGGAAGTGAATCCTTTCGTCCTTCTTCTCTGAGACGACGGCCATGATACTTCATCCTTTTCTTGTCCTCCAAGATTCTCAAAAACTGTCCCCGAACCCTAGCCTGGGATTTATGTGATCGGGGTGAGTCTGAATTTCAATTAGTTAAATTATTTGTCCTTTTATTGTATTTTGTCTTTCTGTGTAATGTCAACGTTTGTGTTTAGGTTCAATTCTTTTTGATTATTGAAATTGTCGAAACACTCGGCACGAGAAAACCAAAATGGACATGTCAGGGAAAAGTTTGTCCAAGCCTAAAGTTTAGTTTTGTAAATTTCTGATACTTAGCCTTTCAAATTATGTATTTATTTGGTGTACCTACAGAGGGATAAACTTAGTTAAATTCTTTATTATGTCTTCTAAGCGAGAATAGTTGAAAAAAAGAGACTAGTCGTTGACTATCAAGTTTGGTTTTGACATGTCGCAATCTTAACATATTTTGGATTCAAAGACGAAGTAGTGAGGTTAAGGCCTAACAAACTTTTTGTATGTAAATAAATGTCCTGTTTTAGTATTTTTGTTGAATTTCTGTCAAATTAAAAATTGATTTTTGTGTTAAACTAAGATGTTCTAGGATATGGTTGCCTGCAGAATCATGGCAAGTTGAGCACATGGTTGGACCTTATTAGTTTAGGTTATTTTATTACAACCATAGGTTACAGGTATAGTTATTTAGAAAGTGGATCACAGAAATGTTGATTTAAAGGAAGTTTTATATTCAATTTTGAATTTTGTTGGCTGGAATTTGGCTTAGGCCTAGTACTGTAACTTTTTATGGAAACTTGAAAAAAATATAAAAAAAAAAAAATGTAAAATAAATTAGCTCTAGTCAATCTTATGTTTATTAATTACTATTTCTTTGATTTTGTGTAAAAATTCAGTCGATAGTACCTAACCTAACCAAGATGCTTACTAGCTTGCTCACCCCATTGAAGTGCGCAATTACAAGACTGTTTTGCTATCTCCGTTTCGGAGTGAATGAACAATATAATATTGACACTCCAACCTTGGTACCCGGCTAATTTTGCCTTTTGAGTGACTGACCTATTGCCTGTTCACAGAAGTTAGGCCTAGGTAGTGCAGTGCATCGGGTCAAACCATTTTAAGACTGAACTATTAGAACTCTTGTGGTTGACCTCATAGAACAAACATTTAGTGCTACTTAAACCCACATATTTTACCATTGCAACATTCTATTCCCTTTGGGTTGTACAGGGAGCAGTTACGGATCAGAGAGAGCAGTTACGGACCAGAGACGTTATTGGACTTCCAAGATCTGCCTATTGACGACCTCATCGCCGCTGCAGTGTCACTGTAACTGGCCACTGAAGTCTACCCTACCAACCGTTGGACGATCCGACCCTATCGCCATGGAGACTCTGGGCCCGAGATTCGACTGGATGTGAAAGCGATAAGTCCTAGGCCTAAGTTAACTTACTGTGTGCAGGCAAATCTTTCTGTTTCAATTTGAGCCGTCCCATTATCAACAAAATGGAAGACTGAGTGCACCCTGCCCGTTTTGTGGAGTGTTAGGTTAGGTTAGGTTGGACGCTCCGTTTCTGAAGAAGCAACGTAGGTTAAGCAACATTCATCGTAATATTTATATTTATTTGTATCATTGTTTCATTGTGTATTATATTGTGTTTATTCCAGGTGGCCACCTAAATTCATGAAAATGTTGTCTGAAATTTAATCATTTAATTTACTGAAGGAATGTGTTAGGTTCTGGTTAGGCCTAGTGTATGTAGATAGTAACCTGTTTAAAACCCACATTCTAATTTGTTAACTTGTCAGTGTTTATTTAAATCGTTTGTTTCATGTTCCAATATTTTTGAGATCTAATACTCAGTAACTTAAATTGTTTCATGTTTTCGAATATTTGAGATTAGTAAATTTAGAAAATTGTTTCTTGTTTCATTGAAGGGTCTTTACTTGTTATTATTGTCCATGTTTTGAACCACTCGGTACTTGAGAATATTTTTTTTGGTTAAGGAATTGTTTCTGCCTTTTGTACTGATATTAATTGAGTTCGTAAATTTTGAACCACATTTCAATTCCTTGTATTGTCAATAGTTGAATTTTTCTCTAGTAAACTTGTATTTTGTAACTTGTATTTGTATTGAATTATTGATTCCCTTGTTAGTTAAGTCATGTATTTCCCCTTGATAAAATGGATCAGTATCCACACACCTAGGTAGGCCTAACAGAATTCTAGGTTTTTACGCTCACAGTTACCTCTAGATCTTGAGGTTAGGGTACATTTTAGTAATTTTAGATTGTAAGGTGTGTTCATTTTGGTCACGTAAAACTTGTTCTTTTGTCGTATTCGCGTCTTTCGTAATCAGGCTCACCTTTCGGTCACCTAAATACCAGGCAACCGTCCAACCCGCTAGGAATTCCCTTTCCTCATTAATGGAACTCCCCCCTACCCAACGGCAAATGAGGTGGCGCCCTGTGACTACAAGGTGAACTGAATACAAGACTGAAAATACAATTAGGCAACACCCTCGACCCAAACCGACTGACTTGGCAATTCATGTGACTCCCTTTGGGAGGTTACAAATTGGCGCCCAACGTGGGGCCCTTTGGACTATTGAACCTTCTGTAGGAGAATATTGATCTTGGATATTTTCTACTGCATATTTTAAGGCCTATTGGCAATATTTTTAAGGATACTTGAATTTAAGGATCTCTTGTGCATGTTTGGCTTATTATTGATTAGGCCTAAGAATGGATAAAATTAACGCATATAGGTTACGTAAGGAGGAGGTTTCCTATGAACTGAAGATAAGAGGTATCTCAGGTGATGGGGATGCAAATGAATTGCGTAAGCGACTCACACACGCCCTTAATGCTGGTACTCCCATTGAAGAAAAAGTGGTTGCGAGTTTGGTAACAGAAAATGAACTGGATTGCTGTGAAGATAAGTTTTCAGACTTTGAAATCTTTAGTTAAGGCGTACTATGAAGACCTACCAAACGAAGCAGAATATCTTAGAATTTCAACTCGACTTAGTCATCTTCTACAACGAGTCAGCAGGATTCCTATCGATGAAGACAGCGAAGACAACAAAGAAGAAACCTCTAGGAAAGAAGAGCTACTGAAGGATATTAAGGAATTTGTCGATGAATTGTCAAACAAAACAACGAAACCAAACACAGAAGGCCAAGGCCCTTCAGATCCCATGAAACAAGTGCCCGGTCCGGAGAATAAACCAGATGAAATTGCTACCCTAATGTGTGGTGACTTAAAAACTACAGATAATACAAAAACTGAAGAACTGGAGAATCGTAGTGAAACTAAGCCCTTAGGTAGATCCAACTTTCAGAACAGTCAAGAAAAACATCTCAAGGACAAACCAGCACGTTTATCCAAGACAGTACCTGTATTTAAATGGGGGTTAAAGTTTGACAATGAATCAGGTCAGAGCGTAGGTGCGTTTCTAGAAAGAGTAGAGGAACTTAGAAGAGTTCGTGGGTTGAGTGAGGAGGATTTATTTGAATCTGCGGTAGATTTGTTTTCCGGGTCGGCATTGATATGGTACCGTTCAACAATCTCAAGAATTGACTCCTGGCATGCTCTATGCACCGAAATGAAGATTGTGTTTCAGAGTCCTGACTATGATTACATGCTACTTCAAGAGATAATGAGTCGGAATCAAGGGGAAAATGAATCCATAGACATGTATCTTGCAGCGATGGAGGGGCTTTATGGGAGATTGTCAGAGAAACAACCAGAGGTACTAAAGTTGCAGCAAATGATTAAAAACCTAAACCCTTACCTTCAAGAAAAATTGTGCATGTTCAACATCAGAAACCTGGAAGAACTTCGGGATATGGGAAGGAAAGCAGAGTTAGGAAAACTACGAGCAAGTTATCAATCTCAGTCACAACGCTCTAAAGCCTTAGAACCTGACCTAGCTTACAAAGGACACTCAAGATACAAATCAGATTGGAAGACTACAGACACCAAGAAATTATCAGCCTTACAAAATAAACAGACTACCGGAGAATCACACCCAACGATTAAATGCTGGAATTGTTCAAGAGAGGGCCACAGATTTTCAGAATGCAGGAAGGAGAGAGGGAAATTTTGCTATTCTTGTGGAACACCCAATATTCGGAAGCCAGAATGTCCTCGGTGCAATCCTACTAGTCCAAAAAACGCATAAGCTTGGGGGCCGGTAATGAAATTGCTGACTCCCAGGAAATTAATAAAATTCTGAAAATTAGCTATGTCATCACCTCCAGTGAAAATGATCCTAGGCCTTACTTGGATGTCAGGATATTCGGGAAATCAATTAAAGCACTTCTAGATTCCGGTGCCTCGAGCACTGTGTTAGGAAACCAAGGTTTATGGATATTAGACCGATTCCCTGCCAAACTAAAAGAATTTTCATCCAAGGTTGTTGAAACGGCTGATGGTAAACAACATTTAATTAAGGGGAAGATAATCATCCCGATAACCTTAGAAGGGAGAACACGAGAAATTGCCGTGATAGTAGTACCCACTTTACCACAAGGCTTGATCCTAGGCATAGACTTCTGGGAAAGGATGCAACTAGTCACTAATATGGCAGAGAAAACCTGGGAATTCGCTCCAAAATTAAATTCCATGGATGTTAAAGAGGGTCTTCAACCTAAGGAGTACTTATCTAAAAACCAAACCGAAATTTTGCAGAATTTAGTAGAAAAATATTTAGGAGACAACAAAAAGGTGTTAGGCCGCACTGATCTGGTCACCCATGTGATCGATACTGGTGATGCAAAACCAATTAAACAAAGGTATTATGCCGTTTCTCCGGCCAGACAAAAACTTATCAACGAAGAACTAGATAGAATGCTTGAGTTAGGGGTGGTTGAACCCTCCATGAGCGCTTGGTCGAGTCCTGTGATCCTTCTGGACAAGCCTGACGGTTCAAAGCGATTTATAGTAGATTTCCGGAAGGTCAACGAGGTTACCAGAAGAGACGCATACCCACTACCCAGAGTAACTACCATCTTAGACCGTCTGAGAGATGCAAAATATCTAAGCTCTCTCGATATAAAACATGCGTATTGGCAAATCCCACTTGAAGAAGCTAGTAAAGATAAAACCGCTTTTACTATCCCAGGAAGAGGTTTGTTTCAATTCAACACAATGCCATTCGGTCTCCATAATGCGCCTGCCACCTGGCAACGATTTATTGATAATATTTTAGGCCCAACCTTAGAACCTTATGTATTCGTCTACTTAGACGACATTATTGCGGTAACGCCAACATTCGAACTTCATCTACAAGTATTGGAGAATATTTTCAAAAGACTTAAAGAAGCTAAACTGACCCTGAATAGGGACAAGTGTGTGTTATGTCGCCCTGAACTTAAGTATTTAGGCTATATTGTTGACCAGGGTGGTCTTAAGGTAGATCCAGATAAGGTAAAAGCAATATTGGACATCCCGATACCACGGAATCAGAAGGAAGTCAGACAGTTTTGCGGGACGGCCAGTTGGTACCGTAGGTTTATACCTGATTTCGCAACCAGAATACATCCTTTAACAAGCCTTCTACGGAAGAAAGTTCCATTCAAATGGACCGTTGAGGCCCAATCTGCTTTTAGGGATATAAGAGGATGCTTAGTTAAGGCCCCTATTTTGAGCTGTCCAGATTTTGACAAACCTTTCCTCATTTCGTGTGATGCTAGTGGGTTTGGATTAGGCGCTGTTTTAAGCCAAGAATTACCAGAAGGGGAGACAGTGATCGCTTATGCTAGTCGAGCCTTATCGAAAAATGAACAAAAATTCTCTGCTACCGAGAGAGAGTGCCTAGCAGTTGTGTGGGCGGTGGAAAAATTCAGAGCCTATGTGGAAGGTACAACTTTTACTGTCATAACGGACCACTACTCGTTACTATGGCTACATAACCTAAAAGAACCTCAAGGAAGACTTGCACGGTGGGCTTTGCGCCTACAAGCTTTCGACTTCAAGATAGTTCACCGTAAGGGAAAAGAAAATGTGGTTCCAGATTTATTGTCCCGAACATCCAACCCATCAGTTGAAACCCCTAAAAGTTGTGGCTTAGTAATCCCGAACAATATAGAAGATAAATGGTACCTAAAAATGATTGGTCTAGTAAATTCTAGTCCAGAACGTTACCCGGTCTGGCGAACTGACAACCAACGGTTATGGAAATTCCTCCCAAATAATGATAAGTGTGATAGCGAGGAAGATGCGTGGAAATTGGTAATTCCTAAGGAACTGCGGAAAACAGTATTGGTCGAGTGTCATGATCTACCAACAGCTGGCCATCTTGGTTGTTACAAAACCTATCACCGTGTTAAACAAAAATATTATTGGCCTAAGATGCGCACTGATATTATGACCTACATTAGACGCTGTGAAACTTGTCAGAAGGTTAAATATGACCAAACAAAACCCACAGGTTTCATGGGTGTGCGTCGTGGAGTAGACAAACCATGGGAGATGATAAGTATGGACTTGTTAGGCCCTCTGCCGAGATCATCTAAGGGTAATAAATTCATCTTGGTAGTTACAGATATGTTTACGAAATTTGCCTTACTTTTTCCCATACGTGCCGCTACCGCTATTACAGTTGCCAACCTGGTAGAAGAACATGTTTTCCTCTTATTTGGAGTACCTCGTTACATAGTATGTGACAATGGTTCGGAATTCATCGGGAAACCAGTGAAGAAATTAGCAGAACAGTATCGAGTCAAAATGCTATTCAACCCCAGCCGTCATGCACAATCCAACCCTACTGAACGCACTAACAAAACCGTGCTAAGCATGATTCGTGCTTTTGTTCAAGAAGACCATCGTAAATGGGACGTAAATATTGCTCACCTGGCTTTCGCACTAAGGACAGCAGTTAATGAAACTACAGGTTATTCACCGGCCTACTTGAGTTATGGAAGAGAACCTTCAGCCTCCGGGGATGGATATCAACTTCTCAAGAGTCCAGACGAATTAGAAGAATTGCAAGATGTGAACCTACTATCCGAAAAACTAAGAAACCTTCAAAACATATATAAATTTGTTAAGGGTCAACTGGATAAAAGCCACGAGAAAAATGCCCAGCGGTATAACCTACGGCGGAGGGATCTTCAATTAAAAGTAAATGACTTGGTGTGGAAGCGAAATTTCACTCAATCTGATGCGGCTAACTACTACTCCAGTAAACTTACACCCAGATTTGTGGGACCATATAAAGTTGTGGAGAAACTGTCATCTAATGTGTACAAATTGGAGGATCAAGATGGAAAAGCAATTGGGAAGTGGCATATCTCAGACTTAAAGCCTTATATTAATTAATTTCTGGCAGTCAAGAAAATGTGGGACATTTTCTTAAGGAAAGGGGGTATTTGTAACGTTCCGAAGTGGATTCTCCTTTTTATTCAATCCTCTCAACAATGCTGAGACTGATCAACTCAGCTATGTTTATAAGCTGCATAAGCGCGCTATGTTGCCTGCCGTTTGAGACCAAAAAAATACCAAAATAAAAGAAGAATTGACTCCGGACCTACACCAAATGGACTCAGTTCCCCCCCCCCTTGTTCCTTGGTTTTGGAAGTGAATCCTTTCGTCCTTCTTCTCTGAGACGACGGCCATGATACTTCATCCTTTTCTTGTCCTCCAAGATTCTCAAAAACTGTCCCCGAACCCTAGCCTGGGATTTATGTGATCGGGGTGAGTCTGAATTTCAATTAGTTAAATTATTTGTCCTTTTATTGTATTTTGTCTTTCTGTGTAATGTCAACGTTTGTGTTTAGGTTCAATTCTTTTTGATTATTGAAATTGTCGAAACACTCGGCACGAGAAAACCAAAATGGACATGTCAGGGAAAAGTTTGTCCAAGCCTAAAGTTTAGTTTTGTAAATTTCTGATACTTAGCCTTTCAAATTATGTATTTATTTGGTGTACCTACAGAGGGATAAACTTAGTTAAATTCTTTATTATGTCTTCTAAGCGAGAATAGTTGAAAAAAAGAGACTAGTCGTTGACTATCAAGTTTGGTTTTGACATGTCGCAATCTTAACATATTTTGGATTCAAAGACGAAGTAGTGAGGTTAAGGCCTAACAAACTTTTTGTATGTAAATAAATGTCCTGTTTTAGTATTTTTGTTGAATTTCTGTCAAATTAAAAATTGATTTTTGTGTTAAACTAAGATGTTCTAGGATATGGTTGCCTGCAGAATCATGGCAAGTTGAGCACATGGTTGGACCTTATTAGTTTAGGTTATTTTATTACAACCATAGGTTACAGGTATAGTTATTTAGAAAGTGGATCACAGAAATGTTGATTTAAAGGAAGTTTTATATTCAATTTTGAATTTTGTTGGCTGGAATTTGGCTTAGGCCTAGTACTGTAACTTTTGTGGAAACTTGAAAAAAATATAAAAAAAAAAAATGTAAAATAAATTAGCTCTAGTCAATCTTATGTTTATTAATTACTATTTCTTTGATTTTGTGTAAAAATTCAGTCGATAGTACCTAACCTAACCAAGATGCTTACTAGCTTGCTCACCCCATTGAAGTGCGCAATTACAAGACTGTTTTGCTATCTCCGTTTCGGAGTGAATGAACAATATAATATTGACACTCCAACCTTGGTACCCGGCTAATTTTGCCTTTTGAGTGACTGACCTATTGCCTGTTCACAGAAGTTAGGCCTAGGTAGTGCAGTGCATCGGGTCAAACCATTTTAAGACTGAACTATTAGAACTCTTGTGGTTGACCTCATAGAACAAACATTTAGTGCTACTTAAACCCACATATTTTACCATTGCAACATTCTATTCCCTTTGGGTTGTACAGGGAGCAGTTACGGATCAGAGAGAGCAGTTACGGACCAGAGACGTTATTGGACTTCCAAGATCTGCCTATTGACGACCTCATCGCCGCTGCAGTGTCACTGTAACTGGCCACTGAAGTCTACCCTACCAACCGTTGGACGATCCGACCCTATCGCCATGGAGACTCTGGGCCCGAGATTCGACTGGATGTGAAAGCGATAAGTCCTAGGCCTAAGTTAACTTACTGTGTGCAGGCAAATCTTTCTGTTTCAATTTGAGCCGTCCCATTATCAACAAAATGGAAGACTGAGTGCACCCTGCCCGTTTTGTGGAGTGTTAGGTTAGGTTAGGTTGGACGCTCCGTTTCTGAAGAAGCAACGTAGGTTAAGCAACATTCATCGTAATATTTATATTTATTTGTATCATTGTTTCATTGTGTATTATATTGTGTTTATTCCAGGTGGCCACCTAAATTCATGAAAATGTTGTCTGAAATTTAATCATTTAATTTACTGAAGGAATGTGTTAGGTTCTGGTTAGGCCTAGTGTATGTAGATAGTAACCTGTTTAAAACCCACATTCTAATTTGTTAACTTGTCAGTGTTTATTTAAATCGTTTGTTTCATGTTCCAATATTTTTGAGATCTAATACTCAGTAACTTAAATTGTTTCATGTTTTCGAATATTTGAGATTAGTAAATTTAGAAAATTGTTTCTTGTTTCATTGAAGGGTCTTTACTTGTTATTATTGTCCATGTTTTGAACCACTCGGTACTTGAGAATATTTTTTTTGGTTAAGGAATTGTTTCTGCCTTTTGTACTGATATTAATTGAGTTCGTAAATTTTGAACCACATTTCAATTCCTTGTATTGTCAATAGTTGAATTTTTCTCTAGTAAACTTGTATTTTGTAACTTGTATTTGTATTGAATTATTGATTCCCTTGTTAGTTAAGTCATGTATTTCCCCTTGATAAAATGGATCAGTATCCACACACCTAGGTAGGCCTAACAGAATTCTAGGTTTTTACGCTCACAGTTACCTCTAGATCTTGAGGTTAGGGTACATTTTAGTAATTTTAGATTGTAAGGTGTGTTCATTTTGGTCACGTAAAACTTGTTCTTTTGTCGTATTCGCGTCTTTCGTAATCAGGCTCACCTTTCGGTCACCTAAATACCAGGCAACCGTCCAACCCGCTAGGAATTCCCTTTCCTCATTAATGGAACTCCCCCCTACCCAACGGCAAATGAGGTGGCGCCCTGTGACTACAAGGTGAACTGAATACAAGACTGAAAATACAATTAGGCAACACCCTCGACCCAAACCGACTGACTTGGCAATTCATGTGACTCCCTTTGGGAGGTTACAAATTGGCGCCCAACGTGGGGCCCTTTGGACTATTGAACCTTCTGTAGGAGAATATTGATCTTGGATATTTTCTACTGCATATTTTAAGGCCTATTGGCAATATTTTTAAGGATACTTGAATTTAAGGATCTCTTGTGCATGTTTGGCTTATTATTGATTAGGCCTAAGAATGGATAAAATTAACGCATATAGGTTACGTAAGGAGGAGGTTTCCTATGAACTGAAGATAAGAGGTATCTCAGGTGATGGGGATGCAAATGAATTGCGTAAGCGACTCACACACGCCCTTAATGCTGGTACTCCCATTGAAGAAAAAGTGGTTGCGAGTTTGGTAACAGAAAATGAACTGGATTGCTGTGAAGATAAGTTTTCAGACTTTGAAATCTTTAGTTAAGGCGTACTATGAAGACCTACCAAACGAAGCAGAATATCTTAGAATTTCAACTCGACTTAGTCATCTTCTACAACGAGTCAGCAGGATTCCTATCGATGAAGACAGCGAAGACAACAAAGAAGAAACCTCTAGGAAAGAAGAGCTACTGAAGGATATTAAGGAATTTGTCGATGAATTGTCAAACAAAACAACGAAACCAAACACAGAAGGCCAAGGCCCTTCAGATCCCATGAAACAAGTGCCCGGTCCGGAGAATAAACCAGATGAAATTGCTACCCTAATGTGTGGTGACTTAAAAACTACAGATAATACAAAAACTGAAGAACTGGAGAATCGTAGTGAAACTAAGCCCTTAGGTAGATCCAACTTTCAGAACAGTCAAGAAAAACATCTCAAGGACAAACCAGCACGTTTATCCAAGACAGTACCTGTATTTAAATGGGGGTTAAAGTTTGACAATGAATCAGGTCAGAGCGTAGGTGCGTTTCTAGAAAGAGTAGAGGAACTTAGAAGAGCTCGTGGGTTGAGTGAGGAGGATTTATTTGAATCTGCGGTAGATTTGTTTTCCGGGTCGGCATTGATATGGTACCGTTCAACAATCTCAAGAATTGACTCCTGGCATGCTCTATGCACCGAAATGAAGATTGTGTTTCAGAGTCCTGACTATGATTACATGCTACTTCAAGAGATAATGAGTCGGAATCAAGGGGAAAATGAATCCATAGACATGTATCTTGCAGCGATGGAGGGGCTTTATGGGAGATTGTCAGAGAAACAACCAGAGGTACTAAAGTTGCAGCAAATGATTAAAAACCTAAACCCTTACCTTCAAGAAAAATTGTGCATGTTCAACATCAGAAACCTGGAAGAACTTCGGGATATGGGAAGGAAAGCAGAGTTAGGAAAACTACGAGCAAGTTATCAATCTCAGTCACAACGCTCTAAAGCCTTAGAACCTGACCTAGCTTACAAAGGACACTCAAGATACAAATCAGATTGGAAGACTACAGACACCAAGAAATTATCAGCCTTACAAAATAAACAGACTACCGGAGAATCACACCCAACGATTAAATGCTGGAATTGTTCAAGAGAGGGCCACAGATTTTCAGAATGCAGGAAGGAGAGAGGGAAATTTTGCTATTCTTGTGGAACACCCAATATTCGGAAGCCAGAATGTCCTCGGTGCAATCCTACTAGTCCAAAAAACGCATAAGCTTGGGGGCCGGTAATGAAATTGCTGACTCCCAGGAAATTAATAAAATTCTGAAAATTAGCTATGTCATCACCTCCAGTGAAAATGATCCTAGGCCTTACTTGGATGTCAGGATATTCGGGAAATCAATTAAAGCACTTCTAGATTCCGGTGCCTCGAGCACTGTGTTAGGAAACCAAGGTTTATGGATATTAGACCGATTCCCTGCCAAACTAAAAGAATTTTCATCCAAGGTTGTTGAAACGGCTGATGGTAAACAACATTTAATTAAGGGGAAGATAATCATCCCGATAACCTTAGAAGGGAGAACACGAGAAATTGCCGTGATAGTAGTACCCACTTTACCACAAGGCTTGATCCTAGGCATAGACTTCTGGGAAAGGATGCAACTAGTCACTAATATGGCAGAGAAAACCTGGGAATTCGCTCCAAAATTAAATTCCATGGATGTTAAAGAGGGTCTTCAACCTAAGGAGTACTTATCTAAAAACCAAACCGAAATTTTGCAGAATTTAGTAGAAAAATATTTAGGAGACAACAAAAAGGTGTTAGGCCGCACTGATCTGGTCACCCATGTGATCGATACTGGTGATGCAAAACCAATTAAACAAAGGTATTATGCCGTTTCTCCGGCCAGACAAAAACTTATCAACGAAGAACTAGATAGAATGCTTGAGTTAGGGGTGGTTGAACCCTCCATGAGCGCTTGGTCGAGTCCTGTGATCCTTCTGGACAAGCCTGACGGTTCAAAGCGATTTATAGTAGATTTCCGGAAGGTCAACGAGGTTACCAGAAGAGACGCATACCCACTACCCAGAGTAACTACCATCTTAGACCGTCTGAGAGATGCAAAATATCTAAGCTCTCTCGATATAAAACATGCGTATTGGCAAATCCCACTTGAAGAAGCTAGTAAAGATAAAACCGCTTTTACTATCCCAGGAAGAGGTTTGTTTCAATTCAACACAATGCCATTCGGTCTCCATAATGCGCCTGCCACCTGGCAACGATTTATTGATAATATTTTAGGCCCAACCTTAGAACCTTATGTATTCGTCTACTTAGACGACATTATTGCGGTAACGCCAACATTCGAACTTCATCTACAAGTATTGGAGAATATTTTCAAAAGACTTAAAGAAGCTAAACTGACCCTGAATAGGGACAAGTGTGTGTTATGTCGCCCTGAACTTAAGTATTTAGGCTATATTGTTGACCAGGGTGGTCTTAAGGTAGATCCAGATAAGGTAAAAGCAATATTGGACATCCCGATACCACGGAATCAGAAGGAAGTCAGACAGTTTTGCGGGACGGCCAGTTGGTACCGTAGGTTTATACCTGATTTCGCAACCAGAATACATCCTTTAACAAGCCTTCTACGGAAGAAAGTTCCATTCAAATGGACCGTTGAGGCCCAATCTGCTTTTAGGGATATAAGAGGATGCTTAGTTAAGGCCCCTATTTTGAGCTGTCCAGATTTTGACAAACCTTTCCTCATTTCGTGTGATGCTAGTGGGTTTGGATTAGGCGCTGTTTTAAGCCAAGAATTACCAGAAGGGGAGACAGTGATCGCTTATGCTAGTCGAGCCTTATCGAAAAATGAACAAAAATTCTCTGCTACCGAGAGAGAGTGCCTAGCAGTTGTGTGGGCGGTGGAAAAATTCAGAGCCTATGTGGAAGGTACAACTTTTACTGTCATAACGGACCACTACTCGTTACTATGGCTACATAACCTAAAAGAACCTCAAGGAAGACTTGCACGGTGGGCTTTGCGCCTACAAGCTTTCGACTTCAAGATAGTTCACCGTAAGGGAAAAGAAAATGTGGTTCCAGATTTATTGTCCCGAACATCCAACCCATCAGTTGAAACCCCTAAAAGTTGTGGCTTAGTAATCCCGAACAATATAGAAGATAAATGGTACCTAAAAATGATTGGTCTAGTAAATTCTAGTCCAGAACGTTACCCGGTCTGGCGAACTGACAACCAACGGTTATGGAAATTCCTCCCAAATAATGATAAGTGTGATAGCGAGGAAGATGCGTGGAAATTGGTAATTCCTAAGGAACTGCGGAAAACAGTATTGGTCGAGTGTCATGATCTACCAACAGCTGGCCATCTTGGTTGTTACAAAACCTATCACCGTGTTAAACAAAAATATTATTGGCCTAAGATGCGCACTGATATTATGACCTACATTAGACGCTGTGAAACTTGTCAGAAGGTTAAATATGACCAAACAAAACCCACAGGTTTCATGGGTGTGCGTCGTGGAGTAGACAAACCATGGGAGATAATAAGTATGGACTTGTTAGGCCCTCTGCCGAGATCATCTAAGGGTAATAAATTCATCTTGGTAGTTACAGATATGTTTACGAAATTTGCCTTACTTTTTCCCATACGTGCCGCTACCGCTATTACAGTTGCCAACCTGGTAGAAGAACATGTTTTCCTCTTATTTGGAGTACCTCGTTACATAGTATGTGACAATGGTTCGGAATTCATCGGGAAACCAGTGAAGAAATTAGCAGAACAGTATCGAGTCAAAATGCTATTCAACCCCAGCCGTCATGCACAATCCAACCCTACTGAACGCACTAACAAAACCGTGCTAAGCATGATTCGTGCTTTTGTTCAAGAAGACCATCGTAAATGGGACGTAAATATTGCTCACCTGGCTTTCGCACTAAGGACAGCAGTTAATGAAACTACAGGTTATTCACCGGCCTACTTGAGTTATGGAAGAGAACCTTCAGCCTCCGGGGATGGATATCAACTTCTCAAGAGTCCAGACGAATTAGAAGAATTGCAAGATGTGAACCTACTATCCGAAAAACTAAGAAACCTTCAAAACATATATAAATTTGTTAAGGGTCAACTGGATAAAAGCCACGAGAAAAATGCCCAGCGGTATAACCTACGGCGGAGGGATCTTCAATTAAAAGTAAATGACTTGGTGTGGAAGCGAAATTTCACTCAATCTGATGCGGCTAACTACTACTCCAGTAAACTTACACCCAGATTTGTGGGACCATATAAAGTTGTGGAGAAACTGTCATCTAATGTGTACAAATTGGAGGATCAAGATGGAAAAGCAATTGGGAAGTGGCATATCTCAGACTTAAAGCCTTATATTAATTAATTTCTGGCAGTCAAGAAAATGTGGGACATTTTCTTAAGGAAAGGGGGTATTTGTAACGTTCCGAAGTGGATTCTCCTTTTTATTCAATCCTCTCAACAATGCTGAGACTGATCAACTCAGCTATGTTTATAAGCTGCATAAGCGCGCTATGTTGCCTGCCGTTTGAGACCAAAAAAATACCAAAATAAAAGAAGAATTGACTCCGGACCTACACCAAATGGACTCAGTTCCCCCCCCCCCCTTGTTCCTTGGTTTTGGAAGTGAATCCTTTCGTCCTTCTTCTCTGAGACGACGGCCATGATACTTCATCCTTTTCTTGTCCTCCAAGATTCTCAAAAACTGTCCCCGAACCCTAGCCTGGGATTTATGTGATCGGGGTGAGTCTGAATTTCAATTAGTTAAATTATTTGTCCTTTTATTGTATTTTGTCTTTCTGTGTAATGTCAACGTTTGTGTTTAGGTTCAATTCTTTTTGATTATTGAAATTGTCGAAACACTCGGCACGAGAAAACCAAAATGGACATGTCAGGGAAAAGTTTGTCCAAGCCTAAAGTTTAGTTTTGTAAATTTCTGATACTTAGCCTTTCAAATTATGTATTTATTTGGTGTACCTACAGAGGGATAAACTTAGTTAAATTCTTTATTATGTCTTCTAAGCGAGAATAGTTGAAAAAAAGAGACTAGTCGTTGACTATCAAGTTTGGTTTTGACATGTCGCAATCTTAACATATTTTGGATTCAAAGACGAAGTAGTGAGGTTAAGGCCTAACAAACTTTTTGTATGTAAATAAATGTCCTGTTTTAGTATTTTTGTTGAATTTCTGTCAAATTAAAAATTGATTTTTGTGTTAAACTAAGATGTTCTAGGATATGGTTGCCTGCAGAATCATGGCAAGTTGAGCACATGGTTGGACCTTATTAGTTTAGGTTATTTTATTACAACCATAGGTTACAGGTATAGTTATTTAGAAAGTGGATCACAGAAATGTTGATTTAAAGGAAGTTTTATATTCAATTTTGAATTTTGTTGGCTGGAATTTGGCTTAGGCCTAGTACTGTAACTTTTGTGGAAACTTGAAAAAAATATAAAAAAAAAAAATGTAAAATAAATTAGCTCTAGTCAATCTTATGTTTATTAATTACTATTTCTTTGATTTTGTGTAAAAATTCAGTCGATAGTACCTAACCTAACCAAGATGCTTACTAGCTTGCTCACCCCATTGAAGTGCGCAATTACAAGACTGTTTTGCTATCTCCGTTTCGGAGTGAATGAACAATATAATATTGACACTCCAACCTTGGTACCCGGCTAATTTTGCCTTTTGAGTGACTGACCTATTGCCTGTTCACAGAAGTTAGGCCTAGGTAGTGCAGTGCATCGGGTCAAACCATTTTAAGACTGAACTATTAGAACTCTTGTGGTTGACCTCATAGAACAAACATTTAGTGCTACTTAAACCCACATATTTTACCATTGCAACATTCTATTCCCTTTGGGTTGTACAGGGAGCAGTTACGGATCAGAGAGAGCAGTTACGGACCAGAGACGTTATTGGACTTCCAAGATCTGCCTATTGACGACCTCATCGCCGCTGCAGTGTCACTGTAACTGGCCACTGAAGTCTACCCTACCAACCGTTGGACGATCCGACCCTATCGCCATGGAGACTCTGGGCCCGAGATTCGACTGGATGTGAAAGCGATAAGTCCTAGGCCTAAGTTAACTTACTGTGTGCAGGCAAATCTTTCTGTTTCAATTTGAGCCGTCCCATTATCAACAAAATGGAAGACTGAGTGCACCCTGCCCGTTTTGTGGAGTGTTAGGTTAGGTTAGGTTGGACGCTCCGTTTCTGAAGAAGCAACGTAGGTTAAGCAACATTCATCGTAATATTTATATTTATTTGTATCATTGTTTCATTGTGTATTATATTGTGTTTATTCCAGGTGGCCACCTAAATTCATGAAAATGTTGTCTGAAATTTAATCATTTAATTTACTGAAGGAATGTGTTAGGTTCTGGTTAGGCCTAGTGTATGTAGATAGTAACCTGTTTAAAACCCACATTCTAATTTGTTAACTTGTCAGTGTTTATTTAAATCGTTTGTTTCATGTTCCAATATTTTTGAGATCTAATACTCAGTAACTTAAATTGTTTCATGTTTTCGAATATTTGAGATTAGTAAATTTAGAAAATTGTTTCTTGTTTCATTGAAGGGTCTTTACTTGTTATTATTGTCCATGTTTTGAACCACTCGGTACTTGAGAATATTTTTTTTGGTTAAGGAATTGTTTCTGCCTTTTGTACTGATATTAATTGAGTTCGTAAATTTTGAACCACATTTCAATTCCTTGTATTGTCAATAGTTGAATTTTTCTCTAGTAAACTTGTATTTTGTAACTTGTATTTGTATTGAATTATTGATTCCCTTGTTAGTTAAGTCATGTATTTCCCCTTGATAAAATGGATCAGTATCCACACACCTAGGTAGGCCTAACAGAATTCTAGGTTTTTACGCTCACAGTTACCTCTAGATCTTGAGGTTAGGGTACATTTTAGTAATTTTAGATTGTAAGGTGTGTTCATTTTGGTCACGTAAAACTTGTTCTTTTGTCGTATTCGCGTCTTTCGTAATCAGGCTCACCTTTCGGTCACCTAAATACCAGGCAACCGTCCAACCCGCTAGGAATTCCCTTTCCTCATTAATGGAACTCCCCCCTACCCAACGGCAAATGAGGTGGCGCCCTGTGACTACAAGGTGAACTGAATACAAGACTGAAAATACAATTAGGCAACACCCTCGACCCAAACCGACTGACTTGGCAATTCATGTGACTCCCTTTGGGAGGTTACAGTGTACAATCGTGTACAAGCTTGTACAAGTGTGTACAAGGGTGTACAGGTTTGAACAAGGTTGTACAAGTGTGTACAAGGGTGTACAAATGTATACAAGGATGTAAAAGTTTGTACAAGTGTGTACAAGTTTGTACAAGGTTGTACAAGTAAGTACAAGTTTGTACAAGAATGTACAAGTGTGTACAAGGTTTTACAATTGTGTAAAAGGTTGTACAAGTGTGTACAAGGTTGTACAAGTGTGTACAAGCTTGTACAAGTGTGTACAAGGTTGTACAAGTGTGTACAAGGTTGTACAAGTGTGTACAAGCTTGTACAAGTGTGTACAAGGTTGTACAAGTGTGTACAAGGTTGTTCAAGTGTGTACATGTTTGTACAAGTGTGTTTAAGTTTGTACAAGGTTGTACAAATGTGTACAAGGGTGTACAAAAGTGTTCAAGGGTGCACAAGTTTGTACAAGGGTGTACAAGTGTGTACAAGCTTGTACAAGTGTGTACAAGCTTGTACAAGTGTGTACAAGGGTGTACAGGTTTGTACAAGGTTGTACAAGTGTGTACAAGGGTGTACAAGTATGTACAAGAATGTAAAATTTTGTACAAGTGTGTACAAGGGTGTACAAGTGTGTACAAGGTTGTACAAGTGTGTACAAGGTTTTACAATTGTGTACAAGGTTGTACAAGTGTGTACAAGGTTGTACAAATGTGTACGAGGTTGTACAAGTGTGTACAAGGTTGTACAAGTGTGTACAAGGTTGTACAAGTGTGTACAAGGTTGTACAAGTGTACAAAAGTTTGTACAAGTGTGTACAAGTTTGTACAAGTGTGTACAAGTTTGTACAAGGTTGTACAAATGTGTACAAGGGTGTACAAAAGTGTACAAGGGTGTACAGGTTTGTACAAGGTTGTACAAGTGTGTACAAGGGTGTACAAGTATGTACAAGAATGTACAATTTTGTACAAGTGTGTACAAGTTTGTAAAAGGTTGTACAAGTGTGTACAAGGGTGTACAAGTGTGTACAAGGTTGTACAAGTGTGTACAAGGTTGTACAAGTGTGTACAAGCTTGAACAAGTGTGTACAAGGTTGTACAAGTGTGTACAAGGTTGTACAAGTGTGTACAAGGTTGCACAAGTGTGTACAAGAGTGTACAATCGTGTACAAGCTTGTACAAGTGTGTACAAGGGTGTACAGGTTTGTACAAGGTTGTACAAGTGTGTACAAGGTTGTACAAGTGTGTACAAGGGTGTACAAGTTTGTACAAGTGTGTACAAGTTTGTACAAGTGTGTACAAGTTTGTACAAGTTTGTACAAATGTATACAAGGGTGTACAAAAGTGTACAAGGGTGCACAAGTTTGTACAAGGGTGTACAAGTGTGTACAAGCTTGTACAAGTGTGTACAAGCTTGTACAAGTGTGTACAAGGGTGTACAGGTTTGTACAATTTTGTACAAGTGTTTACAAGGGTGTACAAGTATGTACAAGAATGTACAAGTTTGTACAAGTGTGTACAAGTTTGTAAAAGGTTGTACATGTGTGTACAAGGGTGTACAAGTGTGTACAAGGGTGCACAAGTGTGTACAAGGGTGTACAATCGTGTACAAGCTTGTACAAGTGTGTACAAGAGTGTACAGGTTTGTACAAGGTTGTACAAGTGTGTACAAGAATGTACAAATGTATACAAGGATGTAAAAGTTTGTACAAGTGTGTACAAGTTTGTACAAGGTTGTACAAGTAAGTACAAGTTTGTACAAGAATGTACAAGTGTGTACAAGGTTTTACAATTGTGTAAAAGGTTGTACAAGTGTGTACAAGGTTGTACAAGTGTGTACAAGCTTGTACAAGTGTGTACAAGGTTGTACAAGTGTGTACAAGGTTGTACAAGTGTGTACAAGCTTGTACAAGTGTGTACAAGCTTGTACAAGTGTGTACAAGCTTGTACAAGTGTGTACAAGCTTGTACAAGTGTGTACAAGCTTGTACAAGTGTATACAAGGTTGTACAAGTGTGTACAAGGTTGTTCAAGTGTGTACATGTTTGTACAAGTGTGTTTAAGTTTGTACAAGGTTGTACAAATGTGTACAAGGGTGTACAAAAGTGTTCAAGGGTGCACAAGTTTGTACAAGGGTGTACAAGTGTGTACAAGCTTGTACAAGTGTGTACAAGCTTGTACAAGTGTGTACAAGCTTGTACAAGTGTGTACAAGGGTGTACAGGTTTGTACAAGGTTGTACAAGTGTGTACAAGGGTGTACAAGTATGTACAAGAATGTAAAATTTTGTACAAGTGTGTACAAGGGTGTACAAGTGTGTACAAGGTTGTACAAGTGTGTACAAGGTTTTACAATTGTGTACAAGGTTGTACAAGTGTGTACAAGGTTGTACAAGTGTGTACGAGGTTGTACAAGTGTGTACAAGGTTGTACAAGTGTCTACAAGGTTGTACAAGTGTGTACAAGGTTGTACAAGTGTACACAAGTTTGTACAAGTGTGTACAAGTTTGTACAAGTGTGTACAAGTTTGTACAAGGTTGTACAAATGTGTACAAGGGTGTACAAAAGTGTAAAAGGGTGCACAAGTTTGTACAAGGGTGTACAAGTGTGTACAAGCTTGTACAAGTGTGTACAAGCTTGTACAAGTGTGTACAAGGGTGTACAGGTTTGTACAAGGTTGTACAAGTGTGTACAAGGGTGTACAAGTATGTACAAGAATGTACAATTTTGTACAAGTGTGTACAAGTTTGTAAAAGGTTGTACAAGTGTGTACAAGGGTGTACAAGTGTGTACAAGGTTGTACAAGTGTGTACAAGCTTGAACAAGTGTGTACAAGGTTGTACAAGTGTGTACAAGGGTGTACAGGTTTGTACAAGGTTGTACAAGTGTGTACAAGGGTGTACAAATGTATACAAGGATGTAAATTTTGTACAAGTGTGTACAAGTTTGTACAAGGTTGTACAAGGTTGTACAAGTGTGTACAAGGGTGTACAAGTGTGTACAAGGTTGTACAAGTGTGTACAAGCTTGTACAAGTGTGTACAAGGGTGTACAAGTGTGTACAAGGTTGTACAAGTGTGTACAAGCTTGAACAAGTGTGTACAAGGTTGTACAAGTGTGTACAAGGTTGTACAAGGGTGTACAAGTGTGTACAAGCTTGTACAAGTGTGTACAAGCTTGTACAAGTGTGTACAAGGGTGTACAGGTTTGTACAATTTTGTACAAGTGTTTACAAGGGTGTACAAGTATGTACAAGAATGTACAAGTTTGTACAAGTGTGTACAAGTTTGTAAAAGGTTGTACATGTGTGTACAAGGGTGTACAAGTGTGTACAAGGGTGCACAAGTGTGTACAAGGGTGTACAATCGTGTACAAGCTTGTACAAGTGTGTACAAGGGTGTACAGGTTTGTACAAGGTTGTACAAGTGTGTACAAGGGTGTACAAATGTATACAAGGATGTAAAAGTTTGTACAAGTGTGTACAAGTTTGTACAAGGTTGTACAAGTAAGTACAAGTTTGTACAAGAATGTACAAGTGTGTACAAGGTTTTACAATTGTGTAAAAGGTTGTACAAGTGTGTACAAGGTTGTACAAGTGTGTACAAGCTTGTACAAGTGTGTACAAGGTTGTACAAGTGTGTACAAGGTTGTACAAGTGTGTACAAGCTTGTACAAGTGTGTACAAGGTTGTACAAGTGTGTACAAGGTTGTTCAAGTGTGTACATGTTTGTACAAGTGTGTTTAAGTTTGTACAAGGTTGTACAAATGTGTACAAGGACGTACAAAAGTGTTCAAGGGTGCACAAGTTTGTACAAGGGTGTACAAGTGTGTACAAGCTTGTACAAGTGTGTACAAGGGTGTACAGGTTTGTACAAGGTTGTACAAGTGTGTACAAGGGTGTACAAGTATGTACAAGAATGTAAAATTTTGTACAAGTGTGTACAAGGGTGTACAAGTGTGTACAAGGTTGTACAAGTATGTACAAGGTTTTACAATTGTGTACAAGGTTGTACAAGTGTGTACAAGGTTGTACAAGTGTGTACGAGGTTGTACAAGTGTGTACAAGGTTGTACAAGTGTGTACAAGGTTGTACAAGTGTGTACAAGGTTGTACAAGTGTACACAAGTTTGTACAAGTGTGTACAAGTTTGTAAAAGTGTGTACAAGTTTGTAAAAGTGTGTACAAGTTTGTACAAGGTTGTACAAATGTGTACAAGGGTGTACAAAAGTGTACAAGGGTGCACAAGTTTGTACAAGGGTGTACAAGTGTGTACAAGCTTGTACAAGTGTGTACAAGCTTGTACAAGTGTGTACAAGGGTGTACAGGTTTGTACAAGGTTGTACAAGTGTGTACAAGGGTGTACAAGTATGTACAAGAATGTACAATTTTGTACAAGTGTGTACAAGTTTGTAAAAGGTTGTACAAGTGTGTACAAGGGTGTACAAGTGTGTACAAGGTTGTACAAGTGTGTACAAGCTTGAACAAGTGTGTACAAGGTTGTACAAGTGTGTACAAGGTTGTACAAGTGTGTACAAGGTTGTACAAGTGTGTACAAGAGTGTACAATCGTGTACAAGCTTGTACAAGTGTGTACAAGGGTGTACAGGTTTGTACAAGGTTGTACAAGTGTGTACAAGGTTGTACAAGTGTGTACAAGGGTGTACAAGTTTGTACAAGTGTGTACAAGTTTGTACAAGTGTGTACAAGTTTGTACAAGTTTGTACAAATGTATACAAGGGTGTACAAAAGTGTACAAGGGTGCACAAGTTTGTATAAGGGTGTACAAGTGTGTACAAGCTTGTACAAGTGTGTACAAGCTTGTACAAGTGTGTACAAGGGTGTACAGGTTTGTACAATTTGTACAAGTGTTTACAAGGGTGTACAAGTATGTACAAGAATGTACAAGTTTGTACAAGTGTGTACAAGTTTGTAAAAGGTTGTACATGTGTGTACAAGGGTGTACAAGTGTGTACAAGGGTGCACAAGTGTGTACAAGGGTGTACAATCGTGTACAAGCTTGTACAAGTGTGTACAAGGGTGTACAGGTTTGTACAAGGTTGTACAAGTGTGTACAAGGGTGTACAAATGTATACAAGGATGTAAAAGTATGTACAAGTGTGTACAAGTTTGTACAAGGTTGTACAAGTAAGTACAAGTTTGTACAAGAATGTACAAGTGTGTACAAGGTTTTACAATTGTGTAAAAGGTTGTACAAGTGTGTACAAGGTTGTACAAGTGTGTACAAGCTTGTACAAGTGTGTACAAGGTTGTACAAGTGTGTACAAGGTTGTACAAGTGTATACAAGCTTGTACAAGTGTGTACAAGGTTGTACAAGTGTGTACAAGGTTGTTCAAGTGTGTACATGTTTGTACAAGTGTGTTTAAGTTTGTACAAGGTTGTACAAATGTGTACAAGGGTGTACAAAAGTGTTCAAGGGTGCACAAGTTTGTACAAGGGTGTACAAGTGTGTACAAGCTTGTACAAGTGTGTACAAGCTTGTACAAGTGTGTACAAGCTTGTACAAGTGTGTACAAGCTTGTACAAGTGTGTACAAGGGTGTACAAGTTTGTACAAGTGTGTACAAGTTTGTACAAGTGTGTACAAGTTTGTACAAGTGTGTACAAGTTTGTACAAGTTTGTACAAATGTATACAAGGGTGTACAAAAGTGTACAAGGGTGCACAAGTTTGTACAAGGGTGTACAAGTGTGTACAAGCTTGTAGAAGTGTGTACAAGCTTGTACAAGTGTGTACAAGCTTGTACAAGTGTGTACAAGGGTGTACAGGTTTGTACAAGGTTGTACAAGTGTTTACAAGGGTGTACAAGTATGTACAAGAATGTACAAGTTTGTACAAGTGTGTACAAGTTTGTAAAAGGTTGTACAAGTGTGTACAAGGGTGTACAAGTGTGTACAAGGGTGCACAAGTGTGTACAAGGGTGTACAATCGTGTACAAGCTTGTACAAGTGTGTACAAGGGTGTACAGGTTTGTACAAGGTTGTAAAAGTGTGTACAAGGTTGTACAAGTGTGTACAAGGTTGTACAAGTGTGTACAAGCTTGTACAAGTGTGTACAAGGTTGTACAAGTGTGTACAAGGTTGTACAAGTGTGTACAAGCTTGTACAAGTGTGTACAAGGTTTGTACAAGTGTGTACAAGGTTGTTCAAGTGTGTACATGTTTGTACAAGTGTGTTTAAGTCTGTACAAGGTTGTACAAATGTGTACAAGGGTGTACAAAAGTGTTCAAGGGTGCACAAGTTTGTACAAGGGTGTACAAGTGTGTACAAGCTTGTACAAGTGTGTACAAGCTTGTACAAGTGTGTACAAGCTTGTACAAGTGTGTACAAGGGTGTACAGGTTTGTACAAGGTTGTACAAGTGTGTACAAGGGTGTACAAGTATGTACAAGAATGTAAAATTTTGTACAAGTGTGTACAAGGGTGTACAAGTGTGTACAAGGTTGTAAAAGTGTGTACAAGGTTTTACAATTGTGTACAAGGTTGTACAAGTGTGTACAAGGTTGTACAAGTGTGTACGAGGTTGTACAAGTGTGTACAAGGTTGTACAAGTGTGTACAAGGTTGTACAAGTGTGTACAATGTTGTACAAGTGTACACAAGTTTGTACAAGTGTGTACAAGTTTGTACAAGTGTGTACAAGTTTGTACAAGGTTGTACAAATGTGTACAAGGGTGTACAAAAGTGTACAAGGGTGCACAAGTTTGTACAAGGGTGTACAAGTGTGTACAAGCTTGTACAAGTGTGTACAAGCTTGTACAAGTGTGTACAAGGGTGTACAGGTTTGTACAAGGTTGTACAAGTGTGTACAAGGGTGTACAAGTATGTACAAGAATGTACAATTTTGTACAAGTGTGTACAAGTTTGTAAAAGGTTGTACAAGTGTGTACAAGGGTGTACAAGTGTGTACAAGGTTGTACAAGTGTGTACAAGCTTGAACAAGTGTGTACAAGGTTGTACAAGTGTGTACAAGGTTGTACAAGTGTGTACAAGGTTGCACAAGTGTGTACAAGAGTGTACAATCGTGTACAAGCTTGTACAAGTGTGTACAAGGGTGTACAGGTTTGTACAAGGTTGTACAAGTGTGTACAAGGTTGTACAAGTGTGTACAAGGGTGTACAAGTTTGTACAAGTGTGTACAAGTTTGTACAAGTGTGTACAAGTTTGTACAAGTTTGTACAAATGTATACAAGGGTGTACAAAAGTGTACAAGGGTGCACAAGTTTGTACAAGGGTGTACAAGTGTGTACAAGCTTGTACAAGTGTGTACAAGCTTGTACAAGTGTGTACAAGGGTGTACAGGTTTGTACAATTTTGTACAAGTGTTTACAAGGGTGTACAAGTATGTACAAGAATGTACAAGTTTGTACAAGTGTGTACAAGTTTGTAAAAGGTTGTACATGTGTGTACAAGGGTGTACAAGTGTGTACAAGGGTGCACAAGTGTGTACAAGGGTGTACAATCGTGTACAAGCTTGTACAAGTGTGTACAAGGGTGTACAGGTTTGTACAAGGTTGTACAAGTGTGTACAAGGGTGTACAAATGTATACAAGGATGTAAAAGTTTGTACAAGTGTGTACAAGTTTGTACAAGGTTGTACAAGTAAGTACAAGTTTGAACAAGAATGTACAAGTGTGTACAAGGTTTTACAATTGTGTAAAAGGTTGTACAAGTGTGTACAAGGTTGTACAAGTGTGTACAAGCTTGTACAAGTGTGTACAAGGTTGTACAAGTGTGTACAAGGTTGTACAAGTAAGTACAAGCTTGTACAAGTGTGTACAAGGTTGTACAAGTGTGTACAAGGTTGTTCAAGTGTGTACATGTTTGTACAAGTGTGTTTAAGTTTGTACAAGGTTGTACAAATGTGTACAAGGGTGTACAAAAGTGTTCAAGGGTGCACAAGTTTGTACAAGGGTGTACAAGTGTGTACAAGCTTGTACAAGTGTGTACAAGCTTGTACAAGTGTGTACAAGCTTGTACAAGTGTGTACAAGGGTGTACAGGTTTGTACAAGGTTGTACAAGTGTGTACAAGGGTGTACAAGTATGTACAAGAATGTAAAATTTTGTACAAGTGTGTACAAGGGTGTACAAGTGTGTACAAGGTTGTACAAGTGTGTACAAGGTTTTACAATTGTGTACAAGGTTGTACAAGTGTGTACAAGGTTGTACAATCGTGTACAAGCTTGTACAAGTGTGTACAAGGGTGTACAGGTTTGTACAAGGTTGTACAAGTGTGTACAAGGGTGTACAAGTGTGTACAAGGGTGTACAAATGTATACAAGGATGTAAAAGTTTGTACAAGTGTGTACAAGTTTGTACAAGGTTGTACAAGTAAGTACAAGTTTGTACAAGAATGTACAAGTGTGTACAAGGTTTTACAATTGTGTAAAAGGTTGTACAAGTGTGTACAAGGTTGTACAAGTGTGTACAAGCTTGTACAAGTGTGTACAAGGTTGTACAAGTGTGTACAAGGTTGTACAAGTGTGTACAAGGTTGTACAAGTGTGTACAAGCTTGTACAAGTGTGTACAAGGTTGTACAAGTGTGTACAAGGTTGTTCAAGTGTGTACATGTTTGTACAAGTGTGTTTAAGTTTGTACAAGGTTGTACAAATGTGTACAAGGGTGTACAAAAGTGTTCAAGGGTGCACAAGTTTGTACAAGGGTGTACAAGTGTGTACAAGCTTGTACAAGTGTGTACAAGCTTGTACAAGTGTGTACAAGCTTGTACAAGCGTGTACAAGGGTGTACAGGTTTGTACAAGGTTGTACAAGTGTGTACAAGGGTGTACAAGTATGTACAAGAATGTAAAATTTTGTACAAGTGTGTACAAGGGTGTACAAGTGTGTACAAGGTTGTAAAAGTGTGTACAAGGTTTTACAATTGTGTACAAGGTTGTACAAGTGTGTACAAGGTTGTACAAGTGTGTACAAGGTTGTACAAGTGTGTACGAGGTTGTACAAGTGTGTACAAGGTTGTACAAGTGTACACAAGTTTGTACAAGTGTGTACAAGTTTGTACAAGTGTGTACAAGTTTGTACAAGGTTGTACAAATGTGTACAAGGGTGTACAAAAGTGTACAAGGGTGCACAAGTTTGTACAAGGGTGTACAAGTGTGTACAAGCTTGTACAAGTGTGTACAAGCTTGTACAAGTGTGTACAAGGGTGTACAGGTTTGTACAAGGTTGTACAAGTGTGTACAAGGGTGTACAAGTATGTACAAGAATGTACAATTTTGTACAAGTGTGTACAAGTTTGTAAAAGGTTGTACAAGTGTGTACAAGGGTGTACAAGTGTGTACAAGGTTGTACAAGTGTGTACAAGCTTGAACAAGTGTGTACAAGGTTGTACAAGTGTGTACAAGGTTGTACAAGTGTGTACAAGGTTGCACAAGTGTGTACAAGAGTGTACAATCGTGTACAAGCTTGTACAAGTGTGTACAAGGGTGTACAGGTTTGTACAAGGTTGTACAAGTGTGTACAAGGTTGTACAAGTGTGTACAAGGGTGTACAAGTTTGTACAAGTGTGTACAAGTTTGTACAAGTGTGTACAAGTTTGTACAAGTTTGTACAAATGTATACAAGGGTGTACAAAAGTGTACAAGGGTGCACAAGTTTGTACAAGGGTGTACAAGTGTGTACAAGCTTGCACAAGTGTGTACAAGAGTGTACAATCGTGTACAAGCTTGTACAAGTGTGTACAAGGGTGTACAGGTTTGTACAAGGTTGTACAAGTGTGTACAAGGTTGTACAAGTGTGTACAAGTGTGTACAAGGTTGTACAAGTGTACACAAGTTTGTACAAGTGTGTACAAGTTTGTACAAGTGTGTACAAGTTTGTACAAGGTTGTACAAATGTGTACAAGGGTGTACAAAAGTGTACAAGGGTGCACAAGTTTGTACAAGGGTGTACAAGTGTGTACAAGCTTGTACAAGTGTGTACAAGCTTGTACAAGTGTGTACAAGGGTGTACAAGTTTGTACAAGTGTGTACAAGTTTGTACAAGTTTGTACAAATGTATACAAGGGTGTACAAAAGTGTACAAGGGTGCACAAGTTTGTACAAGGGTGTACAAGTGTGTACAAGCTTGTACAAGTGTGTACAAGCTTGTACAAGTGTGTACAAGCTTGTACAAGTGTGTACAAGGGTGTACAGGTTTGTACAATTTTGTACAAGTGTTTACAAGGGTGTACAAGTATGTACAAGAATGTACAATCGTGTACAAGCTTGTACAAGTGTGTACAAGGGTGTACAGGTTTGTACAAGGTTGTACAAGTGTGTACAAGGTTGTACAAGTGTGTACAAGGGTGTACAAGTTTGTACAAGTGTGTACAAGTTTGTACAAGTGTGTACAAGTTTGTACAAGTTTGTACAAATGTATACAAGGGTGTACAAAAGTGTACAAGGGTGCACAAGTTTGTACAAGGGTGTACAAGTGTGTACAAGCTTGTACAAGTGTGTACAAGCTTGTACAAGTGTGTACAAGGGTGTACAGGTTTGTACCAGGTTGTACAAGTGTGTACAAGGGTGTACAAGTATGTACAAGAATGTAAAATTTTGTACAAGTGTGTACAAGGGTGTACAAGTGTGTACAAGGTTGTACAAGTGTGTACAAGGTTGTTCAAGTGTGTACATGTTTGTACAAGTGTGTTTAAGTTTGTACAAGGTTGTACAAATGTGTACAAGGGTGTACAAAAGTGTTCAAGGGTGCACAAGTTTGTACAAGGGTGTACAAGTGTGTACAAGCTTGTACAAGTGTGTACAAGCTTGTACAAGTGTGTACAAGCTTGTACAAGTGTGTACAAGGGTGTACAGGTTTGTACAAGGTTGTACAAGTGTGTACAAGGTTGTACAAGTGTATACAAGCTTGTACAAGTGTGTACAAGGTTGTACAAGTGTGTACAAGGTTGTTCAAGTGTGTACATGTTTGTACAAGTGTGTTTAAGTTTGTACAAGGTTGTACAAATGTGTACAAGGGTGTACAAAAGTGTTCAAGGGTGCACAAGTTTGTACAAGGGTGTACAAGTGTGTACAAGCTTGTACAAGTGTGTACAAGCTTGTACAAGTGTGTACAAGCTTGTACAAGTGTGTACAAGGGTGTACAGGTTTGTACAAGGTTGTACAAGTGTGTACAAGGGTGTACAAGTATGTACAAGAATGTAAAATTTTGTACAAGTGTGTACAAGGGTGTACAAGTGTGTACAAGGTTGTACAAGTGTGTACAAGGTTTTACAATTGTGTACAAGGTTGTACAAGTTATGACGAAATTTCGGGTTGAGAGACAAAATTATATTTTAAAGTACGTGTTTGTCGTCTCACCTGAAATTCTGTCACACCTTAAATTTGTCCAGATAGCTTAGCCTACTATGAGATAGTCCAGGACTCTAACGTGTTCGTTAATTAATTAGCGTTTCGAGTTTATTGGCTCAGAATATTAATTACAACAATAATGCTTACAATGTTAAGCTTACCTTCAAAAAGTGCTCATCATAGCCACTCGAAAAATATGTGAAATTAAATTTAGAATTTTGAATAACCTATGATGAATGCGAATAACCTAATTAATTAGAAACTTAACTAAAACGAGACTCGGTCGTTATACTTGGTAATCACCAAAGTAAACTTGTCGGGAAAATTAGACTCGGTCGATCACCAGAGTCGGTACGGGGTTTCTTAAACCAAATTTACGTAGGACGGTCCGGGGTAACGGGGTAAGTCGTACGTAAACCGTTCTGGCAACTTAACTGATTTCCGAAGCTGGTTTAAGACAAAAGGTAGTGTGCTCGTACGTGAAAAGGCGTGCGGGGTGCGCGCAACTGCGGCACAGTAAAATAAAAATAATAAAACTTCTCTAAAAAAATGAGATTAAACAAAATAAATTCGGTAGCACACTAACCTGATGACTTATGATTCTACCAGGAACGGGGGAAATCTTTAATTGACCAGAATTTAGGAGGTTATATACTGTTGGATTGTCTCCAAACAGCAAGCGTACTGACGGTTCGGTAGCGGGTGGACGACTGACTGTGAGGTCTGCTCTTCTGGTCCTTCTTCGCCATCGCCCCTGGCGGCGGGGTAGGTAACTAGCGTCATCCCCTCTACGATGACGTAGGACCCTTGCCCCTACGATGCCGCTGACAACGCGGCCGCGGCTTACCCCGAACGTAGACAATTATAATATTTAATATGAAACTTTTAAAAATCGGGTTTTTACCCCTTGACGGGTTTTGGGTCGTTACACCCCCTTCTTACTTCGCAGAGAAAAAAAGAAAAACGGAAAAAAAGAAAAAAAAAGAATACCCAAACCTAGGGTATTGTCGGCGTCTGCTGCGACACTCTTGAGCAAGAAAATAACGAAATCGAAACTCTTCTTAAATTGGGTACGTCGCCTCAATATATGTGCTCCATCGTCCGCAGCTTCTTCGTACGGACCCGGAAAAACGTACCATCTCCCCTGAACACCTTCATCCTCTGGTTTTTCCTTCGCCGCCCTGTGTCTTCCAACGGTAAATTGGACAGGATGTCGCGCACCTCCTGTGGCACTGGCCGGCTAGTGGACGGGGTGGCAATCGGGGTGTGAGGCGTATCGGCGGGAGCATTGCGACGGGTGGCTGGGGATACCTCCACCAGCGCGACCGTGGCAACCGCGGGTCGATGGGGTGGCTCTGTTCCGGATCGGGGATTTGGACTCAGCCGCCCCCTCCTTAGCTGAATCCTGTGTGCGTTTCCCGCCTTACAATTGCATTTTGCGGTCGAGATGCCTTTGGTTTTGCAATAAAAGCACTTCCATGTTCTTGGTTCGGGGCAGTCGCGGAACAAGTGTCCCGTACGGTCACAATTCCAGCAAACGTATCCATCGCTGACGTGATAGGGTTTCTCCAGTGCCGCCCCTCTCACATTCGAGTGGGAGTTGGGCACGGATAGTGTTTGTGCCTTGGGTCGCGAACTCGGTCCTTGCCGCGCGCGGTCGTACCTCTGGTGCTGCGGGTAGGTCCGGGAGCTCGGTTCGCGCGGTGACTCAGCAGTGACTGCGGCGTTATCGACCGGACGTTCAGATCGTCTTCGCCCGTGATACGCGGTTTCGGGAATGAGAGATATAGCCGGAGGGGGTGGAGGACGAAACGTGCTTTTATCCCTAACGTAGGACTCGTACACCTCGGCACGCTTAATCAGTTCGGTCAGAGTCAAGCAGTCCTGGCGTCGAACCATAAGTTTGTATTCGGGTCGCATATTCGTATAAATCAAGTCAATCTTATCGTGGGACGAAATGGATCCTCTCCTTCGAATTAGCGTGCTTAACGCGACCACAAAATCTCTGAACGGCTCCTGGTCACCCTGTGTCCGCTTACGAATCTCTTCGTCCAAGTTACGGCGATAACCGAGAGGTAGATATTGGATTTCGAAATGGCTACGAAAATCCTGGAAATCGGCCCACGCTTCCCGGTTATTGCGGTACCATAACAAGGCGTTACTAGTCAACAGTTCCGGCAGAGCCCTGAAGACCTGGTCTGGGGCTAAGGAATACGCCTCCATTAGCTCCTCCAAGCGTTCCAGGAACGATACCGGGTCTTTGCGACCGTCAAAACGAAGGTTCCACTTACGAACGACGTTGTAAATAGAGGCTCCGTCTAGCGATTGGCGGCCTGAGGGGCCAGCGTGGCTCGATGGATCGGCATCTCGCAACTCGCGAGTCCCCGAGGCGTTAGGACGTGGTACCGCACCGTGGCACAGATCGGCATAATTCGTGGTAGGGGGTGCGGCGTGAGCGGGAACCGTGTCGGTCGCGTAGTGTCCCGTGGGAGTCGCGTCGTTGGACCTCAAGGTATTCACCATTGAGGCTAGGACCCGTCTCACTAGCGTAGAGTCCGCATTCGGTGACAACCCAAGTATCTCCCGTACACTGTCACGTTCGTCGAGGGCGGTATGAACGCCTAGCTTGTCCTTAGACGCGTATTCCGACCCGTAATTCGCTGGCGGGATATTAAGAGTGCGTGGAGGGTCAACGGTCCGGTATGGTTCGGTACGGGTAATTGTGGAGAATGGCGATCGCCAAAAATCCACAAAACTCTTCCTAAGTTCCTCCGCCGTACCTGCCGCAGAAAGGCCGTATTTACTCATCTCATTCTGCAGCTCCTCTTTGCTTAGTCTATAAATCCACCCGACGCGCGGATCGTCAAACGGTGTGCGCGGCACAGACGATTCCGTAGACCCACGGGTGGTAACGGCAGTGGCAGCGGTGGTTGCTGTAGCGACATACGTTGAAGTGGTGACGGCAGTTGTAGTGGTAACGGTGGGAGCGGTAGTAACAGCGGGAGCGGTTGTGACGGCGGGAGCGGTTGTGACGGCGGGAGCGGTTGTGACGGCGGGAGCGGTTGTGACGGCGGGAGCGGTTGTGACGGCGGGAGCGGTAGCAGTTGGCGGTGGGTCATTGTTTTTGCGCGGGGGCCTTTTCCCTGATTCATCTGGAGTCAGCATATACATAACTGGGAAAAGATAAGTCCAAAGGCGCAAAAATAATTCCCAAGGTGTCATTTTTAAATTATTATTAGGAAATACAACAGTCGACGATAATGGTTGTTGTCGAAAAAATACGTAAAAGACTGTGCAACTGTCGTAAGGCTCGTCGCTAATCGCAAATGTTCAGTATAATATTTAAACCATTGATACAATACCCCAACAATCAATGTTTACAATCACAATAAGTAACAGAGTTCCGATAATACGTTAGCCTAATGATCGTTGTGAACTAATTGTTACTGAGCAATACAATAATATGTTAACCAACAATATTATTATATCACTAACGTGTACGTAAACCGTCGTAATTAGGCTCAATCCAAAATATAATAATCCTGTATTATTATATTAAACAATGTTATTCCCTGTGTGTAACAATATTAAATGTATTACAATACAATACAACTGGGGTATGCTAATTGCTGTTAAATATTAGGACAACCAGAAGTATAACAATATGTTAATCAACAATATTATTATAAAACAGTTCTGATCCCAAATATTTAACGCGTTGCGTTATAAATATTATGCAATGCAATGGATGTAAATATTATGCAGAAATAAGCCCACTAGAATTGAAAGAACTACGGGGAAACTCCAATAACAAACCGTTATCAAACAGCTGATCGGGCCGCTCTTATCTCTTGCCCATTCATACAGAGAACAATAGACGAGCGCAACACTAGTGAACTAACAGGTCGACTAGCCTTCTTAAAGCAGAACAATCCTTACAGAATATTCGGAATTAAATCGAAAGGCAGTGTTAACTATTTCCTACTTAAATAATTATAAAAGAATAACAATAAATTATCAGAGGAAATCTATAAACGCTGGTATAAATAAGTGCGATGTATAAACGGTTATGTTCGAATTCAATTAAATTCCAATAAATATTCTGTAATTCTATTAAACAAACGTAGTACGTTAAACAACAGTACTGACGTTTAATCGTATCCAGTTCTACGGTATAAAACCAATATTCCACTGTAACGTCTCGTACACAACACTGATTATGGTAATGTTCGTATGTGTAATATTTATTAAATTCTGAGCCAAAACAATTAATTATCGACTATGCCTTCGGGCGCCATAAAAATATATTTAACATTCAATAGTCCCTGTTCGGGCGCCATTTGATATGACGAAATTTCGGGTTGAGAGACAAAATTATATTTTAAAGTACGTGTTTGTCGTCTCACCTGAAATTCTGTCACACCTTAAATTTGTCCAGATAGCTTAGCCTACTATGAGATAGTCCAGGACTCTAACGTGTTCGTTAATTAATTAGCGTTTCGAGTTTATTGGCTCAGAATATTAATTACAACAATAATGCTTACAATGTTAAGCTTACCTTCAAAAAGTGCTCATCATAGCCACTCGAAAAATATGTGAAATTAAATTTAGAATTTTGAATAACCTATGATGAATGCGAATAACCTAATTAATTAGAAACTTAACTAAAACGAGACTCGGTCGTTATACTTGGTAATCACCAAAGTAAACTTGTCGGGAAAATTAGACTCGGTCGATCACCAGAGTCGGTACGGGGTTTCTTAAACCAAATTTACGTAGGACGGTCCGGGGTAACGGGGTAAGTCGTACGTAAACCGTTCTGGCAACTTAACTGATTTCCGAAGCTGGTTTAAGACAAAAGGTAGTGTGCTCGTACGTGAAAAGGCGTGCGGGGTGCGCGCAACTGCGGCACAGTAAAATAAAAATAATAAAACTTCTCTAAAAAAATGAGATTAAACAAAATAAATTCGGTAGCACACTAACCTGATGACTTATGATTCTACCAGGAACGGGGGAAATCTTTAATTGACCAGAATTTAGGAGGTTATATACTGTTGGATTGTCTCCAAACAGCAAGCGTACTGACGGTTCGGTAGCGGGTGGACGACTGACTGTGAGGTCTGCTCTTCTGGTCCTTCTTCGCCATCGCCCCTGGCGGCGGGGTAGGTAACTAGCGTCATCCCCTCTACGATGACGTAGGACCCTTGCCCCTACGATGCCGCTGACAACGCGGGCGCGGCTTACCCCGAACGTAGACAATTATAATATTTAATATGAAACTTTTAAAAATCGGGTTTTTACCCCTTGACGGGTTTTGGGTCGTTACAAAGTGTGTACAAGGTTGTACAAGTGTGTACGAGGTTGTACAAGTGTGTACAAGGTTGTACAAGTGTGTACAAGGTTGTACAAGTGTGTACAAGTTTGTACAAGGTTGTACACGTGTGTACAAGGTTTTACAATTGTGTACAAGGTTGTACAAGTGTGTACAAGGTTGTACAAGTGTGTACAAGGTTGTACAAGTGTGTACAATGTTGTACAAGTGTGTACAAGGTTGTACAAGTGTGTACAAGGTTGTACAAGTGTACACAAGTTTGTACAAGTGTGTACAAGTTTGTACAAGTGTGTACAAGTTTGTACAAGTTTGTACAAATGTGTACAAGGGTGTACAAAAGTGTACAAGGGTGCACAAGTTTGTACAAGGGTGTACAAGTGTGTACAAGGGTGTACAAGTATGTTCAAGAATGTACAATTTTGTACAAGTGTGTACAAGTTTGTAAAAGGTTGTACAAGTGTGTACAAGGGTGTACAAGTGTGTACAAGGTTGTACAAGTGTGTACAAGCTTGAACAAGTGTGTACAAGGTTGTACAAGTGTGTACAAGGTTGTACAAGTGTGTACAAGGTTGCACAAGTGTGTACAAGAGTGTACAATCGTGTACAAGCTTGTACAAGTGTGTACAAGGATGTACAGGTTTGTACAAGGTTGTACAAGTGTGTACAAGGTTGTACAAGTGTGTACAAGGTTGTACAAGTGTGTACAAGGGTGTACAAGTTTGTACAAGTGTGTACAAGTTTGTACAAGTGTGTACAAGTTTGTACAAGTTTGTACAAATGTATACAAGGGTGTACAAAAGTGTACAAGGGTGCACAAGTTTGTACAAGAGTGTACAATCGTGTACAAGCTTGTACAAGTGTGTACAAGGATGTACAGGTTTGTACAAGGTTGTACAAGTGTGTACAAGGTTGTACAAGTGTGTACAAGGTTGTACAAGTGTGTACAAGGGTGTACAAGTGTGTACAAGGGTGTACAGGTTTGTACAAGGTTGTACAAGTGTTTACAAGGGTGTACAAGTATGTACAAGAATGTACAAGTTTGTACAAGTGTGTACAAGTTTGTAAAAGGTTGTACAAGTGTGTACAAGGGTGTACAAGTGTGTACAAGGGTGCACAAGTGTGTACAAGGGTGTACAATCGTGTACAAGCTTGTACAAGTGTGTACAAGGGTGTACAGGTTTGTACAAGGTTGTACAAGTGTGTACAAGGTTGTACAAGTGTGTACAAGCTTGTACAAGTGTGTACAAGGTTGTACAAGTGTGTACAAGGTTGTACAAGTGTGTACAAGCTTGTACAAGTGTGTAAAAGGTTTGTACAAGTGTGTACAAGGTTGTTCAAGTGTGTACATGTTTGTACAAGTGTGTTTAAGTTTGTACAAGGTTGTACAAATGTGTACAAGGGTGTACAAAAGTGTTCAAGGGTGCACAAGTTTGTACAAGGGTGTACAAGTGTGTACAAGCTTGTACAAGTGTGTACAAGCTTGTACAAGTGTGTACAAGCTTGTACAAGTGTGTACAAGGGTGTACAGGTTTGTACAAGGTTGTACAAGTGTGTACAAGGGTGTACAAGTATGTACAAGAATGTAAAATTTTGTACAAGTGTGTACAAGGGTGTACAAGTGTGTACAAGGTTGTAAAAGTGTGTACAAGGTTTTACAATTGTGTACAAGGTTGTACAAGTGTGTACAAGGTTGTACAAGTGTGTACGAGGTTGTACAAGTGTGTACAAGGTTGTACAAGTGTGTACAAGGTTGTACAAGTGTGTACAATGTTGTACAAGTGTACAAAAGTTTGTACAAGTGTGTACAAGTTTGTACAAGTGTGTACAAGTTTGTACAAGGTTGTACAAATGTGTACAAGGGTGTACAAAAGTGTACAAGGGTGCACAAGTTTGTACAAGGGTGTACAAGTGTGTACAAGCTTGTACAAGTGTGTACAAGCTTGTACAAGTGTGTACAAGGGTGTACAGGTTTGTACAAGGTTGTACAAGTGTGTACAAGGGTGTACAAGTATGTACAAGAATGTACAATTTTGTACAAGTGTGTACAAGTTTGTAAAAGGTTGTACAAGTGTGTACAAGGGTGTACAAGTGTGTACAAGGTTGTACAAGTGTGTACAAGCTTGAACAAGTGTGTACAAGGTTGTACAAGTGTGTACAAGGTTGTACAAGTGTGTACAAGGTTGCACAAGTGTGTACAAGAGTGTACAATCGTGTACAAGCTTGTACAAGTGTGTACAAGGGTGTACAGGTTTGTACAAGGTTGTACAAGTGTGTACAAGGTTGTACAAGTGTGTACAAGGGTGTACAAGTTTGTACAAGTGTGTACAAGTTTGTACAAGTGTGTACAAGTTTGTACAAGTTTGTACAAATGTATACAAGGGTGTACAAAAGTGTACAAGGGTGCACAAGTTTGTACAAGGGTGTACAAGTGTGTACAAGCTTGTACAAGTGTGTACAAGCTTGTACAAGTGTGTACAAGGGTGTACAGGTTTGTACAATTTTGTACAAGTGTTTACAAGGGTGTACAAGTATGTACAAGAATGTACAAGTTTGTACAAGTGTGTACAAGTTTGTAAAAGGTTGTACATGTGTGTACAAGGGTGTACAAGTGTGTACAAGGGTGCACAAGTGTGTACAAGGGTGTACAATCGTGTACAAGCTTGTACAAGTGTGTACAAGGGTGTACAGGTTTGTACAAGGTTGTACAAGTGTGTACAAGGGTGTACAAATGTATACAAGGATGTTAAAGTTTGTACAAGTGTGTACAAGTTTGTACAAGGTTGTACAAGTAAGTACAAGTTTGAACAAGAATGTACAAGTGTGTACAAGGTTTTACAATTGTGTAAAAGGTTGTACAAGTGTGTACAAGGTTGTACAAGTGTGTACAAGCTTGTACAAGTGTGTACAAGGTTGTACAAGTGTGTACAAGGTTGTACAAGTGTGTACAAGCTTGTACAAGTGTGTACAAGGTTGTACAAGTGTGTACAAGGTTGTTCAAGTGTGTACATGTTTGTACAAGTGTGTTTAAGTTTGTACAAGGTTGTACAAATGTGTACAAGGGTGTACAAAAGTGTTCAAGGGTGCACAAGTTTGTACAAGGGTGTACAAGTGTGTACAAGCTTGTACAAGTGTGTACAAGCTTGTACAAGTGTGTACAAGCTTGTACAAGTGTGTACAAGCTTGTACAAGTGTGTACAAGGGTGTACAGGTTTGTACCAGGTTGTACAAGTGTGTACAAGGGTGTACAAGTATGTACAAGAATGTAAAATTTTGTACAAGTGTGTACAAGGGTGTACAAGTGTGTACAAGGTTGTACAAGTGTGTACAAGGTTGTTCAAGTGTGTACATGTTTGTACAAGTGTGTTTAAGTTTGTACAAGGTTGTACAAATGTGTACAAGGGTGTACAAAAGTGTTCAAGGGTGCACAAGTTTGTACAAGGGTGTACAAGTGTGTACAAGCTTGTACAAGTGTGTACAAGCTTGTACAAGTGTGTACAAGCTTGTACAAGTGTGTACAAGGGTGTACAGGTTTGTACAAGGTTGTACAAGTGTGTACAAGGTTGTACAAGTGTATACAAGCTTGTACAAGTGTGTACAAGGTTGTACAAGTGTGTACAAGGTTGTTCAAGTGTGTACATGTTTGTACAAGTGTGTTTAAGTTTGTACAAGGTTGTACAAATGTGTACAAGGGTGTACAAAAGTGTTCAAGGGTGCACAAGTTTGTACAAGGGTGTACAAGTGTGTACAAGCTTGTACAAGTGTGTACAAGCTTGTACAAGTGTGTACAAGCTTGTACAAGTGTGTACAAGCTTGTACAAGTGTGTACAAGGGTGTACAGGTTTGTACAAGGTTGTACAAGTGTGTACAAGGGTGTACAAGTATGTACAAGAATGTAAAATTTTGTACAAGTGTGTACAAGGGTGTACAAGTGTGTACAAGGTTGTACAAGTGTGTACAAGGTTTTACAATTGTGTACAAGGTTGTACAAGTGTGTACAAGGTTGTACAAGTGTGTACGAGGTTGTACAAGTGTGTACAAGGTTGTACAAGTGTGTACGAGGTTGTACAAGTGTGTACAAGGTTGTACAAGTGTGTACAAGTTTGTACAAGGTTGTACACGTGTGTACAAGGTTTTACAATTGTGTACAAGGTTGTACAAGTGTGTACAAGGTTGTACAAGTGTGTACAAGGTTGTACAAGTGTGTACAATGTTGTACAAGTGTGTACAAGGTTGTACAAGTGTGTACAAGGTTGTACAAGTGTACACAAGTTTGTACAAGTGTGTACAAGTTTGTACAAGTGTGTACAAGTTTGTACAAGTTTGTACAAATGTGTACAAGGGTGTACAAAAGTGTACAAGGGTGCACAAGTTTGTACAAGGGTGTACAAGTGTGTACAAGGGTGTACAAGTATGTTCAAGAATGTACAATTTTGTACAAGTGTGTACAAGTTTGTAAAAGGTTGTACAAGTGTGTACAAGGGTGTACAAGTGTGTACAAGGTTGTACAAGTGTGTACAAGCTTGAACAAGTGTGTACAAGGTTGTACAAGTGTGTACAAGGTTGTACAAGTGTGTACAAGGGTGTACAAGTTTGTACAAGTGTGTACAAGTTTGTACAAGTGTGTACAAGTTTGTACAAGTTTGTACAAATGTATACAAGGGTGTACAAAAGTGTACAAGGGTGCACAAGTTTGTACAAGGGTGTACAAGTGTGTACAAGCTTGTAGAAGTGCGTACAAGCTTGTACAAGTGTGTACAAGCTTGTACAAGTGTGTACAAGGGTGTACAGGTTTGTACAAGGTTGTACAAGTGTTTACAAGGGTGTACAAGTATGTACAAGAATGTACAAGTTTGTACAAGTGTGTACAAGTTTGTAAAAGGTGTACAAGCTTGTACAAGTGTGTACAAGGGTGTACAGGTTTGTACAAGGTTGTACAAGTGTGTACAAGGGTGTACAAGTATGTACAAGAATGTACAATTTTGTACAAGTGTGTACAAGTTTGTAAAAGGTTGTACAAGTGTGTACAAGGGTGTACAAGTGTGTACAAGGTTGTACAAGTGTGTACAAGCTTGAACAAGTGTGTACAAGGTTGTACAAGTGTGTACAAGGTTGTACAAGTGTGTACAAGGTTGCACAAGTGTGTACAAGAGTGTACAATCGTGTACAAGCTTGTACAAGTGTGTACAAGGGTGTACAGGTTTGTACAAGGTTGTACAAGTGTGTACAAGGTTGTACAAGTGTGTACAAGGGTGTACAAGTTTGTACAAGTGTGTACAAGTTTGTACAAGTGTGTACAAGTTTGTACAAGTTTGTACAAATGTATACAAGGGTGTACAAAAGTGTACAAGGGTGCACAAGTTTGTACAAGGGTGTACAAGTGTGTACAAGCTTGTACAAGTGTGTACAAGCTTGTACAAGTGTGTACAAGGGTGTACAGGTTTGTACAATTTTGTACAAGTGTTTACAAGGGTGTACAAGTATGTACAAGAATGTACAAGTTTGTACAAGTGTGTACAAGGGTGCACAAGTGTGTACAAGGGTGTACAATCGTGTACAAGCTTGTACAAGTGTGTACAAGGGTGTACAGGTTTGTACAAGGTTGTACAAGTGTGTACAAGGGTGTACAAATGTATACAAGGATGTTAAAGTTTGTACAAGTGTGTACAAGTTTGTACAAGGTTGTACAAGTAAGTACAAGTTTGAACAAGAATGTACAAGTGTGTACAAGGTTTTACAATTGTGTAAAAGGTTGTACAAGTGTGTACAAGGTTGTACAAGTGTGTACAAGCTTGTACAAGTGTGTACAAGGTTGTACAAGTGTGTACAAGGTTGTACAAGTGTGTACAAGCTTGTACAAGTGTGTACAAGGTTGTACAAGTGTGTACAAGGTTGTTCAAGTGTGTACATGTTTGTACAAGTGTGTTTAAGTTTGTACAAGGTTGTACAAATGTGTACAAGGGTGTACAAAAGTGTTCAAGGGTGCACAAGTTTGTACAAGGGTGTACAAGTGTGTACAAGCTTGTACAAGTGTGTACAAGCTTGTACAAGTGTGTACAAGCTTGTACAAGTGTGTACAAGGGTGTACAGGTTTATACAAGGTTTTACAAGTGTGTACAAGGGTGTACAAGTATGTACAAGAATGTAAAATTTTGTACAAGTGTGTACAAGGGTGTACAAGTGTGTACAAGGTTGTACAAGTGTGTACAAGGTTTTACAATTGTGTACAAGGTTGTACAAGTGTGTACAAGGTTGTACAATCGTGTACAAGCTTGTACAAGTGTGTACAAGGGTGTACAGGTTTGTACAAGGTTGTACAAGTGTGTACAAGGGTGTACAAGTGTGTACAAGGGTGTACAAATGTATACAAGGATGTAAAAGTTTGTACAAGTGTGTACAAGTTTGTACAAGGTTGTACAAGTAAGTACAAGTTTGTACAAGAATGTACAAGTGTGTACAAGGTTTTACAATTGTGTAAAAGGTTGTACAAGTGTGTACAAGGTTGTACAAGTGTGTACAAGGTTGTACAAGTGTGTACAAGCTTGTACAAGTGTGTACAAGGTTGTACAAGTGTGTACAAGGTTGTACAAGTGTGTACAAGCTTGTACAAGTGTGTACAAGGTTGTACAAGTGTGTACAAGGTTGTTCAAGTGTGTACATGTTTGTACAAGTGTGTTTAAGTTTGTACAAGGTTGTACAAATGTGTACAAGGGTGTACAAAAGTGTTCAAGGGTGCACAAGTTTGTACAAGGGTGTACAAGTGTGTACAAGCTTGTACAAGTGTGTACAAGCTTGTACAAGTGTGTACAAGCTTGTACAAGCGTGTACAAGGGTGTATAGGTTTGTACAAGGTTGTACAAGTGTGTACAAGGGTGTACAAGTATGTACAAGAATGTAAAATTTTGTACAAGTGTGTACAAGGGTGTACAAGTGTGTACAAGGTTGTAAAAGTGTGTACAAGGTTTTACAATTGTGTACAAGGTTGTACAAGTGTGTACAAGGTTGTACAAGTGTGTACGAGGTTGTACAAGTGTGTACAAGGTTGTACAAGTGTGTACAAGGTTTTACAATTGTGTACAAGGTTGTACAAGTGTGTACAAGGTTGTACAAGTGTGTACGAGGTTGTACAAGTGTGTACAAGGTTGTACAAGTGTGTACAAGGTTGTACAAGTGTGTACAATGTTGTACAAGTGTACACAAGTTTGTACAAGTGTGTACAAGTTTGTACAAGTGTGTACAAGTTTGTACAAGGTTGTACAAATGTGTACAAGGGTGTACAAAAGTGTACAAGGGTGCACAAGTTTGTACAAGGGTGTACAAGTGTGTACAAGCTTGTACAAGTGTGTACAAGCTTGTACAAGTGTGTACAAGGGTGTACAGGTTTGTACAAGGTTGTACAAGTGTGTACAAGGGTGTACAAGTATGTACAAGAATGTACAATTTTGTACAAGTGTGTACAAGTTTGTAAAAGGTTGTACAAGTGTGTACAAGGGTGTACAAGTGTGTACAAGGTTGTACAAGTGTGTACAAGCTTGAACAAGTGTGTACAAGGTTGTACAAGTGTGTACAAGGTTGTACAAGTGTGTACAAGGTTGCACAAGTGTGTACAAGAGTGTACAATCGTGTACAAGCTTGTACAAGTGTGTACAAGGGTGTACAGGTTTGTACAAGGTTGTACAAGTGTGTACAAGGTTGTACAAGTGTGTACAAGGGTGTACAAGTTTGTACAAGTGTGTACAAGTTTGTACAAGTGTGTACAAGTTTGTACAAGTTTGTACAAATGTATACAAGGGTGTACAAAAGTGTACAAGGGTGCACAAGTTTGTACAAGGGTGTACAAGTGTGTACAAGCTTGTACAAGTGTGTACAAGCTTGTACAAGTGTGTACAAGGGTGTACAGGTTTGTACAATTTTGTACAAGTGTTTACAAGGGTGTACAAGTATGTACAAGAATGTACAAGTTTGTACAAGTGTGTACAAGTTTGTAAAAGGTTGTACATGTGTGTACAAGGGTGTACAAGTGTGTACAAGGGTGCACAAGTGTGTACAAGGGTGTACAATCGTGTACAAGCTTGTACAAGTGTGTACAAGGGTGTACAGGTTTGTACAAGGTTGTACAAGTGTGTACAAGGGTGTACAAATGTATACAAGGATGTTAAAGTTTGTACAAGTGTGTACAAGTTTGTACAAGGTTGTACAAGTAAGTACAAGTTTGAACAAGAATGTACAAGTGTGTACAAGGTTTTACAATTGTGTAAAAGGTTGTACAAGTGTGTACAAGGTTGTACAAGTGTGTACAAGCTTGTACAAGTGTGTACAAGGTTGTACAAGTGTGTACAAGGTTGTACAAGTGTGTACAAGCTTGTACAAGTGTGTACAAGGTTGTACAAGTGTGTACAAGGTTGTTCAAGTGTGTACATGTTTGTACAAGTGTGTTTAAGTTTGTACAAGGTTGTACAAATGTGTACAAGGGTGTACAAAAGTGTTCAAGGGTGCACAAGTTTGTACAAGGGTGTACAAGTGTGTACAAGCTTGTACAAGTGTGTACAAGCTTGTACAAGTGTGTACAAGCTTGTACAAGTGTGTACAAGCTTGTACAAGTGTGTACAAGGGTGTACAGGTTTGTACCAGGTTGTACAAGTGTGTACAAGGGTGTACAAGTATGTACAAGAATGTAAAATTTTGTACAAGTGTGTACAAGGGTGTACAAGTGTGTACAAGGTTGTACAAGTGTGTACAAGGTTGTTCAAGTGTGTACATGTTTGTACAAGTGTGTTTAAGTTTGTACAAGGTTGTACAAATGTGTACAAGGGTGTACAAAAGTGTTCAAGGGTGCACAAGTTTGTACAAGGGTGTACAAGTGTGTACAAGCTTGTACAAGTGTGTACAAGCTTGTACAAGTGTGTACAAGCTTGTACAAGTGTGTACAAGGGTGTACAGGTTTGTACAAGGTTGTACAAGTGTGTACAAGGTTGTACAAGTGTATACAAGCTTGTACAAGTGTGTACAAGGTTGTACAAGTGTGTACAAGGTTGTTCAAGTGTGTACATGTTTGTACAAGTGTGTTTAAGTTTGTACAAGGTTGTACAAATGTGTACAAGGGTGTACAAAAGTGTTCAAGGGTGCACAAGTTTGTACAAGGGTGTACAAGTGTGTACAAGCTTGTACAAGTGTGTACAAGCTTGTACAAGTGTGTACAAGCTTGTACAAGTGTGTACAAGCTTGTACAAGTGTGTACAAGGGTGTACAGGTTTGTACAAGGTTGTACAAGTGTGTACAAGGGTGTACAAGTATGTACAAGAATGTAAAATTTTGTACAAGTGTGTACAAGGGTGTACAAGTGTGTACAAGGTTGTACAAGTGTGTACAAGGTTTTACAATTGTGTACAAGGTTGTACAAGTGTGTACAAGGTTGTACAAGTGTGTACGAGGTTGTACAAGTGTGTACAAGGTTGTACAAGTGTGTACAAGGTTGTACAAGTGTGTACAAGTTTGTACAAGGTTGTACACGTGTGTACAAGGTTTTACAATTGTGTACAAGGTTGTACAAGTGTGTACAAGGTTGTACAAGTGTGTACAAGGTTGTACAAGTGTGTACAATGTTGTACAAGTGTGTACAAGGTTGTACAAGTGTGTACAAGGTTGTACAAGTGTACACAAGTTTGTACAAGTGTGTACAAGTTTGTACAAGTGTGTACAAGTTTGTACAAGTTTGTACAAATGTGTACAAGGGTGTACAAAAGTGTACAAGGGTGCACAAGTTTGTACAAGGGTGTACAAGTGTGTACAAGGGTGTACAAGTATGTTCAAGAATGTACAATTTTGTACAAGTGTGTACAAGTTTGTAAAAGGTTGTACAAGTGTGTACAAGGGTGTACAAGTGTGTACAAGGTTGTACAAGTGTGTACAAGCTTGAACAAGTGTGTACAAGGTTGTACAAGTGTGTACAAGGTTGTACAAGTGTGTACAAGGTTGCACAAGTGTGTACAAGAGTGTACAATCGTGTACAAGCTTGTACAAGTGTGTACAAGGATGTACAGGTTTGTACAAGGTTGTACAAGTGTGTACAAGGTTGTACAAGTGTGTACAAGGTTGTACAAGTGTGTACAAGGGTGTACAAGTTTGTACAAGTGTGTACAAGTTTGTACAAGTGTGTACAAGTTTGTACAAGTTTGTACAAATGTATACAAGGGTGTACAAAAGTGTACAAGGGTGCACAAGTTTGTACAAGGGTGTACAAGTGTGTACAAGCTTGTAGAAGTGCGTACAAGCTTGTACAAGTGTGTACAAGCTTGTACAAGTGTGTACAAGGGTGTACAGGTTTGTACAAGGTTGTACAAGTGTTTACAAGGGTGTACAAGTATGTACAAGAATGTACAAGTTTGTACAAGTGTGTACAAGTTTGTAAAAGGTGTACAAGCTTGTACAAGTGTGTACAAGGGTGTACAGGTTTGTACAAGGTTGTACAAGTGTGTACAAGGGTGTACAAGTATGTACAAGAATGTACAATTTTGTACAAGTGTGTACAAGTTTGTAAAAGGTTGTACAAGTGTGTACAAGGGTGTACAAGTGTGTACAAGGTTGTACAAGTGTGTACAAGCTTGAACAAGTGTGTACAAGGTTGTACAAGTGTGTACAAGGTTGTACAAGTGTGTACAAGGTTGCACAAGTGTGTACAAGAGTGTACAATCGTGTACAAGCTTGTACAAGTGTGTACAAGGGTGTACAGGTTTGTACAAGGTTGTACAAGTGTGTACAAGGTTGTACAAGTGTGTACAAGGGTGTACAAGTTTGTACAAGTGTGTACAAGTTTGTACAAGTGTGTACAAGTTTGTACAAGTTTGTACAAATGTATACAAGGGTGTACAAAAGTGTACAAGGGTGCACAAGTTTGTACAAGGGTGTACAAGTGTATACAAGCTTGTACAAGTGTGTACAAGCTTGTACAAGTGTGTACAAGGGTGTACAGGTTTGTACAATTTTGTACAAGTGTTTACAAGGGTGTACAAGTATGTACAAGAATGTACAAGTTTGTACAAGTGTGTACAAGGGTGCACAAGTGTGTACAAGGGTGTACAATCGTGTACAAGCTTGTACAAGTGTGTACAAGGGTGTACAGGTTTGTACAAGGTTGTACAAGTGTGTACAAGGGTGTACAAATGTATACAAGGATGTTAAAGTTTGTACAAGTGTGTACAAGTTTGTACAAGGTTGTACAAGTAAGTACAAGTTTGAACAAGAATGTACAAGTGTGTACAAGGTTTTACAATTGTGTAAAAGGTTGTACAAGTGTGTACAAGGTTGTACAAGTGTGTACAAGGTTGTACAAGTGTGTACAAGCTTGTACAAGTGTGTACAAGGTTGTACAAGTGTGTACAAGGTTGTTCAAGTGTGTACATGTTTGTACAAGTGTGTTTAAGTTTGTACAAGGTTGTACAAATGTGTACAAGGGTGTACAAAAGTGTTCAAGGGTGCACAAGTTTGTACAAGGGTGTACAAGTGTGTACAAGCTTGTACAAGTGTGTACAAGCTTGTACAAGTGTGTACAAGCTTGTACAAGTGTGTACAAGGGTGTACAGGTTTGTACAAGGTTTTACAAGTGTGTACAAGGGTGTACAAGTATGTACAAGAATGTAAAATTTTGTACAAGTGTGTACAAGGGTGTACAAGTGTGTACAAGGTTGTACAAGTGTGTACAAGGTTTTACAATTGTGTACAAGGTTGTACAAGTGTGTACAAGGTTGTACAATCGTGTACAAGCTTGTACAAGTGTGTACAAGGGTGTACAGGTTTGTACAAGGTTGTACAAGTGTGTACAAGGGTGTACAAGTGTGTACAAGGGTGTACAAATGTATACAAGGATGTAAAAGTTTGTACAAGTGTGTACAAGTTTGTACAAGGTTGTACAAGTAAGTACAAGTTTGTACAAGAATGTACAAGTGTGTACAAGGTTTTACAATTGTGTAAAAGGTTGTACAAGTGTGTACAAGGTTGTACAAGTGTGTACAAGGTTGTACAAGTGTGTACAAGCTTGTACAAGTGTGTACAAGGTTGTACAAGTGTGTACAAGGTTGTACAAGTGTGTACAAGCTTGTACAAGTGTGTACAAGGTTGTACAAGTGTGTACAAGGTTGTTCAAGTGTGTACATGTTTGTACAAGTGTGTTTAAGTTTGTACAAGGTTGTACAAATGTGTACAAGGGTGTACAAAAGTGTTCAAGGGTGCACAAGTTTGTACAAGGGTGTACAAGTGTGTACAAGCTTGTACAAGTGTGTACAAGCTTGTACAAGTGTGTACAAGCTTGTACAAGCGTGTACAAGGGTGTATAGGTTTGTACAAGGTTGTACAAGTGTGTACAAGGGTGTACAAGTATGTACAAGAATGTAAAATTTTGTACAAGTGTGTACAAGGGTGTACAAGTGTGTACAAGGTTGTAAAAGTGTGTACAAGGTTTTACAATTGTGTACAAGGTTGTACAAGTGTGTACAAGGTTGTACAAGTGTGTACGAGGTTGTACAAGTGTGTACAAGGTTGTACAAGTGTGTACAAGGTTGTACAAGTGTGTACAAGGTTGTACAAGTGTACACAAGTTTGTACAAGTGTGTACAAGTTTGTACAAGTGTGTACAAGTTTGTACAAGGTTGTACAAATGTGTACAAGGGTGTACAAAAGTGTACAAGGGTGCACAAGTTTGTACAAGGGTGTACAAGTGTGTACAAGCTTGTACAAGTGTGTACAAGCTTGTACAAGTGTGTACAAGGGTGTACAGGTTTGTACAAGGTTGTACAAGTGTGTACAAGGGTGTACAAGTATGTACAAGAATGTACAATTTTGTACAAGTGTGTACAAGTTTGTAAAAGGTTGTACAAGTGTGTACAAGGGTGTACAAGTGTGTACAAGGTTGTACAAGTGTGTACAAGCTTGAACAAGTGTGTACAAGGTTGTACAAGTGTGTACAAGGTTGTACAAGTGTGTACAAGGTTGCACAAGTGTGTACAAGAGTGTACAATCGTGTACAAGCTTGTACAAGTGTGTACAAGGGTGTACAGGTTTGTACAAGGTTGTACAAGTGTGTACAAGGTTGTACAAGTGTGTACAAGGGTGTACAAGTTTGTACAAGTGTGTACAAGTTTGTACAAGTGTGTACAAGTTTGTACAAGTTTGTACAAATGTATACAAGGGTGTACAAAAGTGTACAAGGGTGCACAAGTTTGTACAAGGGTGTACAAGTGTGTACAAGCTTGCACAAGTGTGTACAAGAGTGTACAATCGTGTACAAGCTTGTACAAGTGTGTACAAGGGTGTACAGGTTTGTACAAGGTTGTACAAGTGTGTACAAGGTTGTACAAGTGTGTACAAGGGTGTACAAGTTTGTACAAGTGTGTACAAGTTTGTACAAGTGTGTACAAGTTTGTACAAGTGTGTACAAGTTTGTACAAGTTTGTACAAATGTATACAAGGGTGTACAAAAGTGTACAAGGGTGCACAAGTTTGTACAAGGGTGTACAAGTGTGTACAAGCTTGTACAAGTGTGTACAAGCTTGTACAAGTGTGTACAAGGGTGTACAGGTTTGTACAATTTTGTACAAGTGTTTACAAGGGTGTACAAGTATGTACAAGAATGTACAATCGTGTACAAGCTTGTACAAGTGTGTACAAGGGTGTACAGGTTTGTACAAGGTTGTACAAGTGTGTACAAGGTTGTACAAGTGTGTACAAGGGTGTACAAGTTTGTACAAGTGTGTACAAGTTTGTACAAGTGTGTACAAGTTTGTACAAGTTTGTACAAATGTATACAAGGGTGTACAAAAGTGTACAAGGGTGCACAAGTTTGTACAAGGGTGTACAAGTGTGTACAAGCTTGTACAAGTGTGTACAAGCTTGTACAAGTGTGTACAAGCTTGTACAAGTGTGTACAAGGGTGTACAGGTTTGTACAAGCTTGTACAAGTGTGTACAAGGTTGTACAAGTGTGTACAAGGTTGTTCAAGTGTGTACATGTTTGTACAAGTGTGTTTAAGTTTGTACAAGGTTGTACAAATGTGTACAAGGGTGTACAAAAGTGTTCAAGGGTGCACAAGTTTGTACAAGGGTGTACAAGTGTGTACAAGCTTGTACAAGTGTGTACAAGCTTGTACAAGTGTGTACAAGCTTGTACAAGTGTGTACAAGCTTGTACAAGTGTGTACAAGGGTGTACAGGTTTGTACAAGGTTGTACAAGTGTGTACAAGGGTGTACAAGTATGTACAAGAATGTAAAATTTTGTACAAGTGTGTACAAGGGTGTACAAGTGTGTACAAGGTTGTACAAGTGTGTACAAGGTTTTACAATTGTGTACAAGGTTGTACAAGTGTGTACAAGGTTGTACAAGTGTGTACGAGGTTGTACAAGTGTGTACAAGGTTGTACAAGTGTGTACAAGGTTGTACAAGTGTGTACAAGTTTGTACAAGGTTGTACACGTGTGTACAAGGTTTTACAATTGTGTACAAGGTTGTACAAGTGTGTACAAGGTTGTACAAGTGTGTACAAGGTTGTACAAGTGTGTACAATGTTGTACAAGTGTGTACAAGGTTGTACAAGTGTGTACAAGGTTGTACAAGTGTACACAAGTTTGTACAAGTGTGTACAAGTTTGTACAAGTGTGTACAAGTTTGTACAAGTTTGTACAAATGTGTACAAGGGTGTACAAAAGTGTACAAGGGTGCACAAGTTTGTACAAGGGTGTACAAGTGTGTACAAGGGTGTACAAGTATGTTCAAGAATGTACAATTTTGTACAAGTGTGTACAAGTTTGTAAAAGGTTGTACAAGTGTGTACAAGGGTGTACAAGTGTGTACAAGGTTGTACAAGTGTGTACAAGCTTGAACAAGTGTGTACAAGGTTGTACAAGTGTGTACAAGGTTGTACAAGTGTGTACAAGGTTGCACAAGTGTGTACAAGAGTGTACAATCGTGTACAAGCTTGTACAAGTGTGTACAAGGATGTACAGGTTTGTACAAGGTTGTACAAGTGTGTACAAGGTTGTACAAGTGTGTACAAGGTTGTACAAGTGTGTACAAGGGTGTACAAGTTTGTACAAGTGTGTACAAGTTTGTACAAGTGTGTACAAGTTTGTACAAGTTTGTACAAATGTATACAAGGGTGTACAAAAGTGTACAAGGGTGCACAAGTTTGTACAAGGGTGTACAAGTGTGTACAAGCTTGTAGAAGTGCGTACAAGCTTGTACAAGTGTGTACAAGCTTGTACAAGTGTGTACAAGGGTGTACAGGTTTGTACAAGGTTGTACAAGTGTTTACAAGGGTGTACAAGTATGTACAAGAATGTACAAGTTTGTACAAGTGTGTACAAGTTTGTAAAAGGTGTACAAGCTTGTACAAGTGTGTACAAGGGTGTACAGGTTTGTACAAGGTTGTACAAGTGTGTACAAGGGTGTACAAGTATGTACAAGAATGTACAATTTTGTACAAGTGTGTACAAGTTTGTAAAAGGTTGTACAAGTGTGTACAAGGGTGTACAAGTGTGTACAAGGTTGTACAAGTGTGTACAAGCTTGAACAAGTGTGTACAAGGTTGTACAAGTGTGTACAAGGTTGTACAAGTGTGTACAAGGTTGCACAAGTGTGTACAAGAGTGTACAATCGTGTACAAGCTTGTACAAGTGTGTACAAGGGTGTACAGGTTTGTACAAGGTTGTACAAGTGTGTACAAGGTTGTACAAGTGTGTACAAGGGTGTACAAGTTTGTACAAGTGTGTACAAGTTTGTACAAGTGTGTACAAGTTTGTACAAGTTTGTACAAATGTATACAAGGGTGTACAAAAGTGTACAAGGGTGCACAAGTTTGTACAAGGGTGTACAAGTGTATACAAGCTTGTACAAGTGTGTACAAGCTTGTACAAGTGTGTACAAGGGTGTACAGGTTTGTACAATTTTGTACAAGTGTTTACAAGGGTGTACAAGTATGTACAAGAATGTACAAGTTTGTACAAGTGTGTACAAGGGTGCACAAGTGTGTACAAGGGTGTACAATCGTGTACAAGCTTGTACAAGTGTGTACAAGGGTGTACAGGTTTGTACAAGGTTGTACAAGTGTGTACAAGGGTGTACAAATGTATACAAGGATGTTAAAGTTTGTACAAGTGTGTACAAGTTTGTACAAGGTTGTACAAGTAAGTACAAGTTTGAACAAGAATGTACAAGTGTGTACAAGGTTTTACAATTGTGTAAAAGGTTGTACAAGTGTGTACAAGGTTGTACAAGTGTGTACAAGGTTGTACAAGTGTGTACAAGCTTGTACAAGTGTGTACAAGGTTGTACAAGTGTGTACAAGGTTGTTCAAGTGTGTACATGTTTGTACAAGTGTGTTTAAGTTTGTACAAGGTTGTACAAATGTGTACAAGGGTGTACAAAAGTGTTCAAGGGTGCACAAGTTTGTACAAGGGTGTACAAGTGTGTACAAGCTTGTACAAGTGTGTACAAGCTTGTACAAGTGTGTACAAGCTTGTACAAGTGTGTACAAGGGTGTACAGGTTTGTACAAGGTTTTACAAGTGTGTACAAGGGTGTACAAGTATGTACAAGAATGTAAAATTTTGTACAAGTGTGTACAAGGGTGTACAAGTGTGTACAAGGTTGTACAAGTGTGTACAAGGTTTTACAATTGTGTACAAGGTTGTACAAGTGTGTACAAGGTTGTACAATCGTGTACAAGCTTGTACAAGTGTGTACAAGGGTGTACAGGTTTGTACAAGGTTGTACAAGTGTGTACAAGGGTGTACAAGTGTGTACAAGGGTGTACAAATGTATACAAGGATGTAAAAGTTTGTACAAGTGTGTACAAGTTTGTACAAGGTTGTACAAGTAAGTACAAGTTTGTACAAGAATGTACAAGTGTGTACAAGGTTTTACAATTGTGTAAAAGGTTGTACAAGTGTGTACAAGGTTGTACAAGTGTGTACAAGGTTGTACAAGTGTGTACAAGCTTGTACAAGTGTGTACAAGGTTGTACAAGTGTGTACAAGGTTGTACAAGTGTGTACAAGCTTGTACAAGTGTGTACAAGGTTGTACAAGTGTGTACAAGGTTGTTCAAGTGTGTACATGTTTGTACAAGTGTGTTTAAGTTTGTACAAGGTTGTACAAATGTGTACAAGGGTGTACAAAAGTGTTCAAGGGTGCACAAGTTTGTACAAGGGTGTACAAGTGTGTACAAGCTTGTACAAGTGTGTACAAGCTTGTACAAGTGTGTACAAGCTTGTACAAGCGTGTACAAGGGTGTATAGGTTTGTACAAGGTTGTACAAGTGTGTACAAGGGTGTACAAGTATGTACAAGAATGTAAAATTTTGTACAAGTGTGTACAAGGGTGTACAAGTGTGTACAAGGTTGTAAAAGTGTGTACAAGGTTTTACAATTGTGTACAAGGTTGTACAAGTGTGTACAAGGTTGTACAAGTGTGTACGAGGTTGTACAAGTGTGTACAAGGTTGTACAAGTGTGTACAAGGTTGTACAAGTGTGTACAAGGTTGTACAAGTGTACACAAGTTTGTACAAGTGTGTACAAGTTTGTACAAGTGTGTACAAGTTTGTACAAGGTTGTACAAATGTGTACAAGGGTGTACAAAAGTGTACAAGGGTGCACAAGTTTGTACAAGGGTGTACAAGTGTGTACAAGCTTGTACAAGTGTGTACAAGCTTGTACAAGTGTGTACAAGGGTGTACAGGTTTGTACAAGGTTGTACAAGTGTGTACAAGGGTGTACAAGTATGTACAAGAATGTACAATTTTGTACAAGTGTGTACAAGTTTGTAAAAGGTTGTACAAGTGTGTACAAGGGTGTACAAGTGTGTACAAGGTTGTACAAGTGTGTACAAGCTTGAACAAGTGTGTACAAGGTTGTACAAGTGTGTACAAGGTTGTACAAGTGTGTACAAGGTTGCACAAGTGTGTACAAGAGTGTACAATCGTGTACAAGCTTGTACAAGTGTGTACAAGGGTGTACAGGTTTGTACAAGGTTGTACAAGTGTGTACAAGGTTGTACAAGTGTGTACAAGGGTGTACAAGTTTGTACAAGTGTGTACAAGTTTGTACAAGTGTGTACAAGTTTGTACAAGTTTGTACAAATGTATACAAGGGTGTACAAAAGTGTACAAGGGTGCACAAGTTTGTACAAGGGTGTACAAGTGTGTACAAGCTTGCACAAGTGTGTACAAGAGTGTACAATCGTGTACAAGCTTGTACAAGTGTGTACAAGGGTGTACAGGTTTGTACAAGGTTGTACAAGTGTGTACAAGGTTGTACAAGTGTGTACAAGGGTGTACAAGTTTGTACAAGTGTGTACAAGTTTGTACAAGTGTGTACAAGTTTGTACAAGTGTGTACAAGTTTGTACAAGTTTGTACAAATGTATACAAGGGTGTACAAAAGTGTACAAGGGTGCACAAGTTTGTACAAGGGTGTACAAGTGTGTACAAGCTTGTACAAGTGTGTACAAGCTTGTACAAGTGTGTACAAGGGTGTACAGGTTTGTACAATTTTGTACAAGTGTTTACAAGGGTGTACAAGTATGTACAAGAATGTACAATCGTGTACAAGCTTGTACAAGTGTGTACAAGGGTGTACAGGTTTGTACAAGGTTGTACAAGTGTGTACAAGGTTGTACAAGTGTGTACAAGGGTGTACAAGTTTGTACAAGTGTGTACAAGTTTGTACAAGTGTGTACAAGTTTGTACAAGTTTGTACAAATGTATACAAGGGTGTACAAAAGTGTACAAGGGTGCACAAGTTTGTACAAGGGTGTACAAGTGTGTACAAGCTTGTACAAGTGTGTACAAGCTTGTACAAGTGTGTACAAGCTTGTACAAGTGTGTACAAGGGTGTACAGGTTTGTACCAGGTTGTACAAGTGTGTACAAGGGTGTACAAGTATGTACAAGAATGTAAAATTTTGTACAAGTGTGTACAAGGGTGTACAAGTGTGTACAAGGTTGTAAAAGTGTGTACAAGGTTTTACAATTGTGTACAAGGTTGTACAAGTGTGTACAAGGTTGTACAAGTGTGTACGAGGTTGTACAAGTGTGTACAAGGTTGTACAAGTGTGTACAAGGTTGTACAAGTGTGTACAAGGTTGTACAAGTGTACACAAGTTTGTACAAGTGTGTACAAGTTTGTACAAGTGTGTACAAGTTTGTACAAGGTTGTACAAATGTGTACAAGGGTGTACAAAAGTGTACAAGGGTGCACAAGTTTGTACAAGGGTGTACAAGTGTGTACAAGCTTGTACAAGTGTGTACAAGCTTGTACAAGTGTGTACAAGGGTGTACAGGTTTGTACAAGGTTGTACAAGTGTGTACAAGGGTGTACAAGTATGTACAAGAATGTACAATTTTGTACAAGTGTGTACAAGTTTGTAAAAGGTTGTACAAGTGTGTACAAGGGTGTACAAGTGTGTACAAGGTTGTACAAGTGTGTACAAGCTTGAACAAGTGTGTACAAGGTTGTACAAGTGTGTACAAGGTTGTACAAGTGTGTACAAGGTTTCACAAGTGTGTACAAGAGTGTACAATCGTGTACAAGCTTGTACAAGTGTGTACAAGGGTGTACAGGTTTGTACAAGGTTGTACAAGTGTGTACAAGGTTGTACAAGTGTGTACAAGGGTGTACAAGTTTGTACAAGTGTGTACAAGTTTGTACAAGTGTGTACAAGTTTGTACAAGTTTGTACAAATGTATACAAGGGTGTACAAAAGTGTACAAGGGTCCACAAGTTTGTACAAGGGTGTACAAGTGTGTACAAGCTTGTACAAGTGTGTACAAGCTTGTACAAGTGTGTACAAGGGTGTACAGGTTTGTACAATTTTGTACAAGTGTTTACAAGGGTGTACAAGTATGTACAAGAATGTACAAGTTTGTACAAGTGTGTACATGTTTGTAAAAGGTTGTACATGTGTGTACAAGGGTGTACAAGTGTGTACAAGGGTGCACAAGTGTGTACAAGGGTGTACAATCGTGTACAAGCTTGTACAAGTGTGTACAAGGGTGTACAGGTTTGTACAAGGTTGTACAAGTGTGTACAAGGGTGTACAAATGTATACAAGGATGTAAAAGTTTGTACAAGTGTGTACAAGTTTGTACAAGTGAGCCGTGACTATTTCCACCGGGCGAATGTCACGACTCATGATCAATGGTTCAAGTGTTTTTTTATAGTAGGCTAGTTCAGTGTTTCGTTGTCACTCCACGGCCCCCCGAACAAGGCTGTGGGTTTTGTTCTTATTACTCTTTTTCCGCCAGCAACTTATGGGTTGTGTGGCGTTGCTCGACTCCGGGTCGGCTCATTTTGGTTATCCGATTTCATCTTAAAGTTTGTGGCATGGTTTTAATGTTATTTGCCCCTATTTTGAATTTTTTTAAATTAATGTTTGTAAGTGAGTAGGTCAGAGTGGTGTCAAAATTTTTTAAAGTTTAATTGAGAGTATTTAATTCATGTATTATTGTTAATTATTGTTGTTGTGTTATTCTTTTAAATGGTTAATTACAGCTCGTTTCTCTCAAATGGCGTGTTGTTCTTGAGCCTCCATCCATGGTTCTCATTTTGTTAAGTAAAGTTTTGTGAGCCGCTCCTCGGGCCTGCGCATGGATCACGCTTCCTTTTCGTTAGTCTGGGTGCAGGCGCGAGGGCATGGTTCATCTGGTAGCAGAGCGTGGTTAGTGGGTTGCGTCCTGGGTGCCTTGTCGTGAAACTTGGTTTCGCGACTCGGATACTTAGAGATGCGATCGCTGTCCGCGTTCTGTTTTTTTGGTTTTGTTTTGAAGAGCCGTGGATGGATTGGTTTCTTGGAAATGTTCTGGCCTGGCAGTTTTGGAAAAAGGTCTTGTTGTTGTTGTGGTGGGGCGTAAACACATTTTATTAGGAGCTCGCCCTTTGGCCGAGGCACCGGGTGGAATCGGTGGTAATCACTTGCATCCTTCGGGAGCAAGAGTGTCAAAAGCATGGTCATGTGTCAAAAAAAAAAAAAAAAAAGGTTTGTGTGTACACCCCATCACACAAGTGTTAGGTGTTGTCTAGTGTATGTATCGGTGTATGTTTGTGTGTGTGTACGTTCGTGGGTCATTTGTTGTTGTTTTTTCTTGCGGTACTTGCGGTATGAATGGGCAGGTTCTTCTTTTGGGCCCCATCAGGTGCGCAGGCATCAACGTCCAGAAGCCTTAGGAATTAAATTTCTGTGTTTGTTTTGTGAAAAAATTTTTTGTTGTCTGTTTTGAGTCAAGTACTGGTTGAGACTCGGTATGGCGTCAATTGTGCCAGAATATTTGAGGAAGCCGGAGCTGGTGTACGAGGTGCGGTCCCGGGGGGAGACTCCTGGAACTGATGTACGCACTTTGCGTACACAGTTCAGACAAATTGCTAGCATGCCTCAAGCTTGGGTTGAGTCGCTCAGTTTGGATGAGGAACTGGAGGCATGTAAAGAGAGGATGGAAGAGCTAAGTGGGGAAATTAATAGTTGGAGTAGTTTGCCTATGGGCTCAGCTAAGGGTTCGGCTATCACCCAGCTGACGCACTAACGTAAGCGTCTGCTCTTGGTTTCAGGGCAACCTGAAATCCAAGATGAGGACAAGAGCTGGGTGGAAGCCAGAATTCTTGAGCTGGAAGGAATTTTGGAGAGTATTAAGGCAGGAAAGTCTGTCAAAGAGAAAGTTGAAATTTTTGAAGACAACCGTTCTTTGGAAATTTCAAACGAAGTGCCAAAGTCTGTTGTTGAAGTTGTGGCTCCAGTGGGTACCCCCCAGGCTCCGCCTACGCCAAGTACACTGCTCCAGTTGCCTGCAAATGTTCAAATGTCAAATGCAAATGTCACACCGTCCCCCTCTCACACGTCCACCTTGGCTGCGGCTACGCTGAATGTCCAGTCCCCATCTCCCTTTCCTTCTCAAGTTCATGGTTCCCCTTCCATCTCTAACTCCTTTGGCAAACTTCCCCATCCCCTTGCCTCTGTCCTGAGTGGTTTCCGGCCGGTGGACGGGTTAGATGTGAATGGTCTTTGTTTTTTTCTGGAGAGTGTTTTGCGCATGCGTGAATACCCTGGCATGTCAGACGCAACTTTGATGGAACTCATTGCTCCATACTGTCTGAAACCGTTGGGGGACAGATTGCTTGATTGTTTGCGCAGAGGCGTCACCTTTGATGTTTTTCATAAAGAAGTTTTGGAGCTTTTCATGCCCCGTCGGGTCATGGAGAAGCTGAAAGTTGAGAGAGTTTTTCGTCCTCAGCAGCCAGCCGAGTCTCTCAGCCAGTACGTGGGGGACATTCGCACGGTGGAAAGGGTCTTGCGTTTGGGGATCAGTGAGCTTGAGCTCATTGACATTGTGCTTCAGGGGTTGAAGCCTGAGGAACGCTCCCGTCTGGTTTTTGCACCTTGGTCTCTCTGAAAATCAGCGTCCTGGACAGATCTCGAAAGGATGGAAAGTCTGTCCAGATCCGCAAAAGATGAAGGCCGTGGTGCAACCAAAACAAACAACAGGTTGCCTCTGCCACTGCGGCGGGGCATCTTCCCCTAGCTGGTCATCATGCTGTCGTAGCACCCGTGGGAGTGTTGGGTCCTGAACCGCCGCAGTGGCAGAGGCAACCTGTTGTTTGTTTTGGTTGTGGGCAACCAGGTCACATTCGGCGGCATTGCCGTCAAGGTGGAAATTTTGGACGTGGTCCAAAAAACTAGTTTGCTCACAGGAGGAAAAATTGCCCAATCCTTCCTGTGAGGTTGTTGGTGATAATGTAAAGGGCAATAATTTGAATGTTTTTTCAAGTAAGTCAAAGTCTAAGTTAAAGTCAGTTAATGTTTCTGTTGCCTCCCCTTCTGGGAGTGTTGTGCCTGTGACCGAGCCTCTGCTGCGGGGGATTGCGGGCCTTGCTTCCATGGGCGTGAAAGCGGCGCGCTCAACTTGCCCACGTCTCAACATCTTCATAGGTTCCACGGTGCAGAAGGCCCTAGTGGATTCTGGGTCAGCCCGTTGCCTCATTTCCTTGTCCCTTTTTGAAAAACTTGAATCGTCTGGGCTTATCAAGCAAGTTGAGCGAAAAACCCCTATCTGCTGGACTGCGTCAAATTCACCCCTTCCCATCATCTATGAAGCCCGTTTCAAGTTCAAAATTGAACATTTTTCTTGGGTTTGGAGTTTTTGGGTGGCTAAGGACCTTTGTTTCCCTGTCATTTTGGGAGCGGATTTTATCAAACACACTGGCCTAATTTTGGATTTAGGCAGAGGTCAGTGTTTTTTCCGATTTGCGAGGCGGGTATTACTATCTTTTGCTGATGAAATTGGTGGTGGTGCTGCGGTAGTCGAGCCTGAGATACCCAGCAAGCCAACAATTGATCCGTTAGGGCATCTGACTACTTGCGAGGCTGAAGCCATCAGAACCTTGTGTTCTCGTTTCCCAGATGTGCTGACGCCAAAGCTTGGAGTCACTAACCTGTTAGAGTACGAGATTCACGTAACAGATACCCGTCCCGTTCGCTCTCACCCATACAAATTAGCTCCACCCAAAATGGAAACTCTCAGAAAAATCATTGACGAACTTCTGGAAAATGGTGTCATTGAACCTTCCCGTTCGAGCTACGCTAGTCCAGCCTTTCTCGTCCCAAAACCCAATGGCAAGTCCCGAATGGTTTTGGACTATCGCAAATTGAATGCGCAAATTGAAATCGACTCTGTGCCTCTCCCCGATTTGCATTCTGCGTTTGATTGGTTCGGTAAGGCCAAGTATTTTTCTGTTTTTGATCTGAATCAGGCCTATCATCAGATTCCTTTGAAACCTGAGTCTCGACCTCTCACTGCTTTCTGCGTTCCGTGGAATTTGTATCAGTTCACAAGAGTTCCGATGGGTCTTGCTGTGGGGGCCCAGACTCTCACCAGACTCCTTGATTCCATCTTTCATGATGTCAAGTTCAAGTTTGTGTTCAATTACCTCGACGATCTCTTGGTGTACAGTGAGAGCTTCGAAGATCACCTGATTCATCTTGAAGAAGTCATGAGTAGATTGAATAGGGCTGGCCTTACCGTGAATCCTGACAAGGTTAGTTTTGCAAAGCCGGAAATTTCGTTCCTTGGTCATCTTATCTCTCATAGAGGCGTCTGCATCGACCCCGCTAGAACCCAGGCTATCAGGGAGTTTCCTCCTCCCAGAGATGTCAAGGGTATTGCTAGGTTCATCGGCATGGTAGGTTTTTACCGACGCTTCATACCCAATGTTGCTGAATTGGCGGCTCCTCTCAATGAACTTCGGAAGAAGGGCGCCAAGTTTGTCTGGGGTGAAGCGCAGCAGACGTCTTTTGACCTTCTCAAGGAGGCTATCATGCAGCCCCCTGTTTTGGCAATGCCGGATTTCAATCAAAACTTTGTCTTGCAAACAGATGCTTCCTCCGTCGCAATTGCGGCTGTGTTGTCACAAGAGGTGGATGGTGTTAGGCAGCCAATTGCGTACGCCTCACGCACTTTGAGTCCCTGCGAAAAGAAAAGCTCTTCTGTGTATGAACTCGAGTGTTTGGCTGTCGTGTTTGGAGTCAATAAATTCAGACGCTTTTTGGAGCACAAAGAGTTTTTATTGGAAACCGACAACCAGGCACTCTCGTGGCTTCTCGCACATCCACGCCAGCTTGGGAAAATTGGTCGTTGGGTTGTCCAAATATCGTCCCTTAAGTTCCAAGTGCAACACGTTCTAGGCACTCAGAATGTGATTGCGGACACACTATCTAGGATGTACCATTCACCCGACGATCCTCCTTCTGACCAAGAGCAACCGGGTTGTGCCGTGCTCTTGGAGTTTCCACTCGCCTTTTCTGATTTCATTCCCCATCAGCTGAAGGATCCTGAGCTGGCAAAGATCATTGGTGAGCTTCAAAATGGGGGAACCCACCCCCCATATTTTCTGTCCCAGGGTGCCCTTTGCTGCCGCGCTCGGCAGCGAGGTAAACCTAAAGTTGTGCTGCCTAGTCTTCTAATCCCTATGGTCTTTGAGTATTTTCATTCTTCTCCTGTGGGTGGGCATCTAGGTATCCACAAGACCATTGCGAAGGTTAGGGAAATGTTCATCTGGAAGGGTATGGATCGGGATCTTGCTGCTAGGGTGCGTTCTTGTCAAACGTGCTCACTGAGCAAGCCCGCTCAAAACTCTAAGTTTGGTTTGTTGTCATCTGAGGTGGCGGAAAGACCTTTGGAGAAGGTTTTCATTGACTATGTAGGGCCTCTCCCGCGTAGCAAGTCAGGAAATAAGTTCCTACTTGTTTGTGTGGATGCCTTCTCCAAGTTTTGTTGGCTTTTTCCCTTAAGGAATGCCACTGCACAGCTCACCGTGCAGGTACTTCGAACTCACCTCTTCCAACATTTTGGAATACCCGCCACCATTGTTTCCGACAACGGAACACAGTTTGTTTCCCATCTGTTCAAAAGAATGTGCTTTGGGCACGGAATCCGCCATGTGACTACTTCCCCTTACTATCCACAGCCTTCTCATGCTGAAAGGTTCAATCGCAATCTTCGTTCCGCTCTCATAGCTTTCCATGCTGACAAGCAGACCACCTGGGATCAGGAACTCCCTTGGCTTCAGTTTGCTTTCAATACTGCTCACCATGAGAGTCACAAGGCGGTCCCTTTCGAGCTGTTTCTAGGCTATCCGCCTAACAACCCGTTAGCGAATGTGTGGGGAATTGGCGACCTTCTGCCACCGCCTGGTGCGGCTGATGTCAAGGCAACTTGGCAAGCGGCCAGGAGAAACTTGATCAGAGCTAGGGAATTGGTCCGGAGGAAGCACAATCGTGGTAGAGTAGACAACCCTTTCCAGGTGGGGGATTTGGTGTTTTGTAAAGCTCATCCAGCCAGTTCGGCTGTGGACAAGAGAGCTGCAAAGTTGTGTCATCGGTGGTCAGGTCCCCACCGCATCCTGAGGTTTTTGACGCCTGTCACGGCGGAGCTTGGAGATCCGCGGACTGGAAAAGTGTTCCGGAGGGCGCACATTTCTCATCTCAAGCCCTTCCGCGGAACTCTTCCGTAGGCAATTTTCTTTCCTCTTGTGTCTGGGTGGGAAGTGCACTGGGCCAGAGAACCTGATCACTTCTCCTGTCCCCTGTGTTCTGCGAAGGAATTTCCCTCACAAAATTTTCCAGCTCTGGCCAGAGCAAACCCTGGGGGTGAGTTTTCCCCTCAGTTTGGAAGTCCCTTGGCGTTCCCCACCACAGACACTTGAGTTGTCTTTCAGGTCAATCTCTTTTCAGGAAGTGGGGGAGAGGCTTGTTTGTTTGTCCCTTTTGGAGAGGAGTGTCCTCTTTTGGGGAGGGAGGTTGAGCCGTGACTATTTCCACCGGGCGAATGTCACGACTCATGATCAATGGTTCAAGTGTTTTTTTATAGTAGGCTAGTTCAGTGTTTCGTTGTCACTCCACGGCCCCCCGAACAAGGCTGTGGGTTTTGTTCTTATTACTCTTTTTCCGCCAGCAACTCATAGGTTGTGTGGCGTTGCTCGACTCCGGGTCGGCTCATTTTGGTTATCCGATTTCATCTTAAAGTTTGTGGCATGGTTTTAATGTTATTTGCCCCTATTTTGAATTTTTTTAAATTAATGTTTGTAAGTGAGTAGGTCAGAGTGGTGTCAAAATTTTTTAAAGTTTAATTGAGAGTATTTAATTCATGTATTATTGTTAATTATTGTTGTTGTGTTATTCTTTTAAATGGTTAATTACAGCTCGTTTCTCTCAAATGGCGTGTTGTTCTTGAGCCTCCATCCATGGTTCTCATTTTGTTAAGTAAAGTTTTGTGAGCCGCAGTAGGATACGCTGTACTTCAGGCCACCAATCAGAGAGCAGCATTTCATCCCCACCCCTCCCCCTAGGCCACGCCCCCTTTTGTCCCACGTGGTCGCCCTCTGGTGTCCCACGTGGTCTAACCTCACTTTTGTTTTCGCGCCAAACATCTAACCTCACTTTACGTATTGCATACGTAGGTTCTCGCCAACCGAAAAAAAACTTCACCTTCCCGCCAAGTAACATAACCTCACTTTTATTTTCGCGCCAAACGAAAAAAATCACCTTCCCGCCAAGTAACATAACCTCACTTTTATTTTTGCGCCAGACGAAAAAAATCACCTTCCCGCCAAGTGACATAACCTCACTTTTATTTTCGCGCCAAACGAAAAAAAATCTTACTTCTTCTTCACCAATTCTCGCCAAACGAAAAAAACCTTACTTCTTCTCCGCCGATTCCCGCCAAACAACGTAACCTCACCTTCCCACCAAGCTTCACTTTACGTATTGCGTAGGTTCCCGCCAACTGATATAACCTCTGTAATGATCAACTCTTGCCAAATGAAATAACCTCCACAAAGCTGTGTCCTGAATAATTACACAGATTGTTTGGTCTAAAATATGTTTTAATGCTACTATATCTACGATTTATATTTACATTATTCTAAAAATATTTACAAACACTAAACTAAACTTCTTCTTCTTCTTCTTCTTCATCTTCATGGTTCTGTAACAAAACAAGGAAGTGTTAATGGTGTGTATCCTGGTTGCTGATTGGTTGTAATAAGCTTGTACCTGATTGGTCATAAATAGGTGATCTGTTGTGTGATTGGCCAATTTTTGCTATTTAAACCTTTTAGTACTTATTTTCTTTCACTTTGCTCTTGGCAATTGAACGTGTTGGACGTGTGCTCTTGTGTTTGATGTTTTGAGGTTATGTTTGAAAGTTATTTCTAGTGTTAAATGTTAGTTTGATTATTTACGGTACATCAGTGGTAAGTAAACTTTGTTTCTTTATTGTAACGTATTGTGCAATCGGTGTGCTATATTCAGCTTTGTGTGCGCGCAGCTGTGTCCCCACCACATCTTGTGTCTCTGTGTTGTAGTGTGCAATCGGTGTGCTATATTTAGCTGTGTGCGCGCGCAGGTCGTGTCCCCTCTAGATCTTGTGTCTCCGCGTCTGTTTTACTTTGCTCTAGGCGTTTGACGACGATGGATGTTAGTATGGCTGATAACGTATCTGACGAAGTAGTTGAACCCGTAAAAGTAGTTGAGCCTGTTAATTTGATTAGTACTGATCAAACTTATGTAAATAAATTTAGATTGTATGGGAGTAAAACTGTATTTAAATTCACCAATCCGCCTCCAGAGACTAATGAGATTGATTGGTTGAGACAGGGGTTTGCACAAATTGTAAATAGTATGAAAGAACAAGCTTTTGAAAATGATCAACTTGGGTTTACTTTGGAGAGTCTAAACTTGAAATCAAAAGCACCAGGCTATGTAAATTTTCGTCCGGCTACTGAAATTGATGAAAACGTTTTGTGGCAAATCTTTGGTGGTATTGTGCAATCAAACTCTGAATCCATAAAATCTACCGACACCTTTAAAGTGGAATGCACTAGAATTAACCTTCCTGTAGGTTCCGGAAGGGTAAGACCAGGGTTTTACAATACGTTTGATGAGGAATGCAAGGCAAGACGGGGAATTGTTGTTATAAATAATAAAGATAAATTGTGTCTTCCCCGTGCAATTGTAGTGGCTATGGCCAATGTAACTAAAGATCCTGACTATAATGCAGTTAGAAAGGATAGGGCAAATAGGCAAACAGTTAGGGCCCAGGAACTTGTGCGTCGAGCTAGGGTTGAAATGCCAGAGGGTGGAGCTGGGATCCCGGAACTTGAAAAATTTCAGGGGTTTTTAACAAACTACAAAATTGTCGTGTACAACTATGATAGCAAAGGTCGTGATGTCTACTTTGAGGGAAATTTAGAAAATGCAAAATTCACACTAAATTTACTGTTTCACGATGGTCACTACAATGTGATTAATAGTTTGACTGCTGCTTTTGTTTGTACATATTTTTGTGAAGCATGCCATGTACCCTATGATCACAAAGGAGCCCACCGCTGCTCAAACATCTGCTCACAGTGTCAGACCATCTCACCCCCTTGTGTAGAGGAAAATGGTGGTGTTCTGTGCCCTAAATGTAACATGACTTATAAAAATCAGGGATGTTTTATCGCGCATGAAGCTGACAAGTGTAAAAATGTAAAGAAATGTCTCGATTGTGGGAAACTGGTTTGGATTAGAGAACGGTCTAAGCCTCACAAATGTGGCGAAGTATATTGTAAACCGTGTGGTTCTTTTGAAGACCCTAACCACAAATGTTATATGAAGCCTGACATGAGAAAGCCAAAGTCAAAAGATTTTCTGTTTATTTTCTTTGACTTGGAAACCCGTCAAGATGAGTCCCTGCCCTCAGATCCCGAGTCTAAATTGCATCAAGTAAACTTGTGTGTGTCACAACAGTTTTGCTATCAGTGTATTGAGGCTAAATTTTGTATGGCTTGTAAAAATCGAACAAGAGTCTTTAAATCTGAACCAGTTACTCAGTTCATGGACTATGTGATGCAAGTTCGCAAAACTTTCAAAGATGTCTGTGTAATCGCACACAATGGGCAGGGCTTTGACTTCCAATTTTTGCTCAAGTATGTGCTAGAAGATACAAAGTTCACCCCGAAACTTGTAATGCGGGGAACTAAGGTAATTTTGATGGAGATTGACAATGTGAGGTTTGTTGATTCACTTAGTTATTTCCCTATGCCTCTTGCTGCACTACCTAAAGCATTTGACCTGCCTCCAGAAAAGAAGAAAGGCTATTTTCCCCACCTTTTCAACACCCTTGAGAATCAAAATTATGTGGGCCCTATGCCGGCAAAGGAGTTTTACTGTCCAGAATCTATGTTTGAAAAATCACACAAAGATTTTGAAAACTGGTATAATGATCAGGTTGCAAACCACGTTACATTTGACTTTAAGAAAGAAATCCTCGAGTATTGTATCTCGGATGTTGATATCTTGGCTCAAGCTTGTTTAAAGTTCCGTTCAATTTTCCTGGAAGAGTGTAATGTGGACCCGTTTCTCGAGGCTGTGACCATCGCCAGCGCATGCAATTTAGCTTTTCGCAGGAACTTTTTGAAGAAAAATACTATTGGCATCGTTCCTAAAAACGGTTATAGGCTTACAGACGCCCAATCGGCAATCGCGTTACAGTGGCTATCGTGGGAAGAGGAGAAACGTGGAGTTAGAATTGAACACGCTGGCCGTGGAAAAGAAGTTAAGATCAATGGAATGAAAGTTGATGGGTATGATGGTCAAAATATTTACGAATTTCAAGGCTGCTACTTCCATGGCTGCCCCAAATGCTTTCCCTACGACCGTGAACTTGCTTTGAAAGAGGATCCCTCTGACTCACTTCACTTGCGATATGAACGGACTAAAACTAAAATAGCAAAGTTGGGCGATAACGTCGTACAAATGTGGGAATGTGAATTTAGAAAGTTAAAAAAGACAGAAAACCTGAAACACCTAGAAAAATTGCCGATCCTCAACAATTTACCTCTGAATCCAAGGCAAGCATTTTTTGGAGGTAGGACAGGCAACGCCAAAACGTATCACAAATGCGCTGAAGGGGAAACCATTGAATACGTTGATGTATGCTCTCTCTATCCCTGGGTATGTAAATATGGCAAGTACCCTGTAGGCCATCCGACAATCTATGTAGGCGATAGAGAGTGTAGACAGAGAGGTCTTAATGTCGAAGGCCTATTAAAGTGTAAAGTACTCCCACCACGCGATCTTTACCATCCTGTGCTCCCGGCCAAAATGAATGACAAGTTAATGTTTGTTTTGTGTGCGACTTGTGGAGATGGTCAGATTCAAAGTGATTGCGACCACGAAAGTGGTGACAGAGCGCTAATTGGGACCTGGACTATGGACGAAGTTCGTAAAGCTGTAGAAAAGGGTTATGTTGTACTCGACATGTATGAACTTTGGGAGTATAAGGTAGCCACATATGAAAACGGTGGGTTGTTCACTGACTTTATAAATAAATTTTTAAAAATGAAACAGGAAGCATCTGGGTTCCCGGGCTGGTGTGAAACAGACGAGGACAAAAACAAGTATATTGACGATTATTTTAAAAAAGAGGGTGTCCAGCTGGAAAAAGATAAAATTGTAAAGAATGGTGGCTTGAGGTCTTTGGCTAAACTGATGTTGAACTCGTTTTGGGGAAAATTTGGTCAGCGTGAAAATCAGACCAAAGCTACAATTGTCAGAGACCCAAAAACACTTTTCAAAATGTTAACCAGTCCTGAAATTGATGTAAATAGAGTACAGATTGTCAATGACGAGGTTGTTGTTGTCAGCTGGGAGTACATTGATGAGGTTGGCGAGCCATTGCAAAATGTTAATGTTGTGGTGGCAGCTTACACTACTGCCCAAGCGAGATTGAAGCTCTATGAGCATCTAGATGCCTTGGGTGGTCAAGTGTTGTATTATGATACTGATTCTGTATTGTATGTATACAAGGGCGGTTTGTATAGAGTTCCCACGGGAGATTATCTAGGGGAAATGACCGATGAGTTGGCCGAGTATGGACCAGGTTCATACATAACAGAGTTTGTATCTGGAGGGCCAAAAACCTATGCATACCTCGTGTGGTCAACAAACAAACAAAAATTGATTCCCGTTTGTAAAGTAAAAGGGCTTACATTAAACATGAAAACTTCTAAAAAGATTGGATTTGACAGTTTGAAAGAGATGGTCCTTGGTGATGCTGCACAAACAATGGACATTGAGGAAAATAGAATCAGACGAACAAAGGATAGGAATATAGTTACAATCAGTGAGGTCAAACAGTTTAAAATTACTGGACCAAAGAGGAAACATGGTAGCAATTATGATACACTACCATATGGGTTTAAAATTCAAAAAACTCACCAAAATCTCAACTCCTGAATCACTACTATCACTGTCACTCCACTCCCAGTCCCCAATATCCACCTCGTTCCACCCGTTCCACCCTCCTGGTCCCCAATTGACCCCAAATTCCGAATCTGTGTCTGAATCGTTGTCTTCTTCAATCAAATTTAAAAATTCACATATCCTGCGATATAAATAATGTTGAACAAAATCACTAACGATCAGCATCAGAGAGATCATGTTGGACACTGAACACATGTTGCACATGCTGCACATGTGTTGCGCTCCCCTCTCCACTATCACTACATACCTTTATGGTGGCATATTCTATGTTTCTCGGTGGTAACGGTGGTGGCCTGAGATCCAAGGGTCGAAGTTCTTCGTAGATTGGCTCCACCGGCCTAAGAAATACCACCCTTGTCTTGACGATAAACGGTGACGGCTCGTCGCGCTTGATGGAGAATATCCAGCCGAAACACGATGCGAAACACATGGTGGCTGGGATCCAACTGGAGTGGGGCTATTTTTGAATGTGTTTGTACATTGAGGCGCTCAAATCTGGAGGGACTTGAGCTACTCCTTGTGCATGTGTGAATGATGGTCACTGGCGCGGCTGACTAAAAAGCCCGTAAACCATGTGTGAAGGTCACTGGCACGGCTGACTAAAACGCCTCTAAACCATGTATGAAGGTCACTGGCGCGGCTGACTAAAAGGCCCGTAAACCATGTGTGGAGGGGTGAGTGTCATTCCACTTGGAACCTTCTCGCCACCATGTTGTCCCTACTTGAGCTCTCAGCTAGAACAATTATTGATAACATGTTTCTTTTGAGTGCTGTAAAGCAAGCAGCAATCCCACCAGTGATTAAAGATTATATATTCAATTACCACCATGAAAACTGTGGCTATGTCTACTACCATATTTGTTTTCTCGACAATGAAGAGTTTTGTAAGGATTGTGGAGAGGCAGCGAATATTTCTTTTCGACGGTTTGGAACAATTGTATGTGTACCAAAATTTAAGACTCCAAGAGATAGATGCACCATCTGTGCAGCACGTCTATACAATTGGACCAGATTGAGAAGATGTTCCTGTCTACAATCTTTGATCCCATCCTTGAGAAGGTGGTAAGAGAAATTTTGGGGGAACGGAGACGGCAACTAGTTTGTTTTTGGAGGCCGTCACGAGCTGCGGCGGTGGAGGGGCCGCAGCTTTTCTGGGGGGGCAAATAAAAAGACTATTCTATTTGGAACCTTCTTGCTATCATGTTGTCCTTGTCTGAGCTTTCAATTAGGGAGATTTGTACAAACGTTATCCTTTTCCCTTATGTAAAAGAAAGTGCTGATCTTCCATCAGCGCTAAGGCAGGACATTTTGAACTGTCATAGAGAAAACTGTGGTTACGTAACCCTAAATTACTACGAGTCTTTTAGAGGCTCTAGTAGGTTATGTATTGACTGTGGAAGAATGGTTGATCTTCCTTCTCGCTTAAAGCGAAGAGGTAACTACATGTATCCAAAGTTTAAAGTCCCCAAAGAAACATGCCGCATTTGCATGACTCCGTTATTTATCTTCCATAAAGTAACTTGTAAATATTGTAAAAACTAAATGTTTGTAAAACAAAAAAAAATAAACGGAGGTGGCAACTAGTTTGTTTTTGGAGGCCATCACGAGCTGCGGCGGTGGAGGGGCCGCAGCATTCCTAAAAACTTAATAAATTATCAATACACTGTCAAGTTGTATCATTTTAACAATGAATGTCAGACGTGCTATAGCTGAAGAGCTACACAAACCTGCTAGAAAAAATTACACTAGACGGAAAGTGACTCTTAAAGGGTTGAATGATTTGTACCAGGCCGATCTCGTAGAGATGCAGCCTTATGCAAAGCTAAATAAAGGTAATCGGTATATCATGACTATGATCAATTGTTTTTCAAAACTCGGGTTTGCAGTCCCATTAAAAGATAAGACAGGTCCGGCAGTTGCCAAGGCACTTGAACCTATTTTGATAAAACATAAGATGAAACACTTTCAAACCGATCAAGGAACCGAATGGTTTAATAAACATATTGGTGCCCTCATGAAAAAGTATAAAATTAACCATTATTCTACGTTTTCTGATTTAAAAGCTAGTATCGTGGAAAGATATAACAGAACTTTGAAACAGTGGATGTGGAAAGAGTTTACCGCAAAGGGTACATATGAATGGTTGTCATTACTTCCTGATATTCTCAAACGATATAATAACTCGGTACATAAAACAATTGGTATGAAACCAAAAGATGTGAAACAAAAGAATGTAAAGGAAATATTAAAAAGGATAAACAAGAAGGGTAAAAGGGTGGCACCGAAATTTAAACTGGGGGATAGTGTTAGGATTAGCAAGTATAAAAGAGTTTTTACTAAAGGCTATCTGCCAAACTGGACAAACGAGGTTTTCACCATTTATGCCATCAAACCGACAAAACCACCTACATATGTACTCAAAGACCATAACGGTGAAATACTAAAGGGAGGGTTTTATGAACAGGAGCTAAATAAATCAAAGACCGGAGATGTATATTTAGTTGAAAGAGTGTTACAGCGGAAAGGAGATAAAATAAAAGTCAGATGGCTTGGCTTTGACAAGAGAAGCGACATGTGGCTTAGTAAAAGCGACATTCTTATTTAGAGCATCCGGTGACGGCCCCGTGTAGATCAAGCAGCTGCATCCGGGAGTATTTATAAACGATAGGGTGAGTGTGCTACATCAGTTGAACACGATGCGTGTGGCACAGCAGAGTCCCCCTTTGACAGTAAAAAACTATGACGAGTATCTCGGCGAGGGTCTGGCATCTAAAAATAAACATGGCCATCTGCTACCAGACTCAATTCGCGGCATCCTTTCAGGCCCCAGCAACTCGGGTAAAACAAATGTTGTGTTTAATTTATTATTCGATCCAAATGGTCTTGTTTTTGAAAATATCTACATTTTCTGTAAATCTCTGAATCAGCCCAAATACCAGTTTTTACCATTGGCTCTACCTAAGGAAATTGGTTATTTTGCATATGGTGACAACAACTTGGTAGTTCATCCAAATAAGGCTAAACAACATTCAATAATGATATTTGACGATATATCCTGTGAGAAACACAACAACATTACAAACTATTTCACTATGGGTAGGCATAACAATATTGACACCTTTTATTTGGGTCAGACGTATAGTGCTATACCAAAGCAGCTTATCAGAGACAACGCAAACCTTTTAATACTATTCAAACAGGATGATACGAATTTACGACATGTATATAGCGACCATGTCACTACCGACATGCCATTTGATAAATTCAAACAGTTGTGTTCACTGGCGTGGAAAGACAATCATGGGTTCTTAGTTATCGACAAGACTCGAGACACTAATAAAGGAAGATACCGTATAGGATTTGACAGTTTCATTGAGGAGTTATAATGGTTAACATCTACACCTACAACGACCTTAGAGGTTACGATACCAAACTTCATAATGTTAAATCTAATCTTTGCACATATTACTATTCCGATAAGAAAAAGTTTTGTGGAAACTACTGTAGCAGAAAAGGACGTCATGGTCACAAGTACAATAGGCGGTGTTGGAGACATAAAGTGCCAAAACAGAGCGCTGTACTACCCCCGGTTATCTTGTTAATGATATCTGCGAGTGAACGTACATACAACCGTGAAATTTGGATTAGATTTTTGGAAAAATGCGAAGAAAAGAAAGTTCCACTTGAACTGGTGGTCTATCACGAAGATATGAACAACTGCACAGTTAGAGAGTCCCATAATATTATTTCGAGATTTAGACCGTTTCCGGATATTTTTGGTAAGGTTTTACCATTGCGCAACCTTCATGGTAGCATAAACTTTACCCAGATCTACCTCCGAATGCTTGAATATGGTTGCAATATTCCCTATGCAGCAAGATGTATAGTATTGACTGAACGGACTCTACCAATAAGATCACCTCTGACGATTTATAAAACTGCGATGGCGTCGAAATGCCATATCGATGTGAGTTATAATGTAGCATATGGTCCGGTACCTCCGGGATTACCGAGATCTCGTGGTAAACCTTATGCCGGGGTAAACAACTTGTGCCAAGGACTGTTTACAACAGAATTTCTAGAGGCTGCGTTGCCAACTTTACAACAATATAGCGAAAGTTTTGGAATAAGTTTCAATAATGGCGTGTATACGATAACTGATCGTCAACTGTTTGACCAATGGCGTGAGTTCACTGGAGCGAATCCAAGTGAATTTTGGTTATTGAACTCGTTTCTGTTACACCACAATGAGATGAAGCGTCCAATGTCTTTTTTGCAGAGGTATATGGAAAAAAGTGACGTTAGTGAGCGGTATACCGTAGCGGAAATACCACAATGGAGAGATAATTGGAAAAGAACGTTTGTTTTTCGAAATTGGTCAAAAAGGTACACTATTCCGCAATTTGATCTAGTGACAAAGAGATACTACCGAGATATAGATATTACCTCGGGCATATCTTTGAAAGAAGTAGTGCACTACCTACGTAAACATAAAAAACGTGCACTATTTTTTCGACAGATTGAATTGCCTTAAGAGGCTAGCTGTGGTGTTTTAGGCTCATTATCAAAGATGACGCGGAAGAATAAACATCTCACCCTGCAAATAGCAGAGTTGAAAGAAGCAGTTAGGCGTAAATTTAGACAGTTTAAAGATGGTAGTGTGGAGAGTGAAAAACTGTTGGAACAGCAATACAAACCGTTAATTAGAGAACTGAAAAAAGGCGAACCGAAAACAGATGTTAAAATTGAACAGCTTTCTAAAGAAGAGCCAATGGACTATGAGAGCGATGACGATGATTACATTGGTCAATCGTTTAAACCAGAAGCCATATCAACACCTAGAGCTGAAACTAGTCAATTGGAAGAGGTTGTTTCGTCTCCATTAGGCTTTCAAACAGCATCCAAGTACATTGAAGAGCAGTTTGAGAACCCGTTAACTAGAAAATACATGACCCAGTTTATACGAGACGCCGGTGGAAAACATAGAACTATTGACCACGACTATGGTCCAAGGTTTGACGAAAGAGGAAAAACTTTAATGATTGGAAACAAGGTGATGGAATTTGACACTGACGGTACCATTATTGTTAACAACACGAGATACCCACCTTCCGAGGGGCTCTATGAGCTTATATTTAAAAGACTGCCAAACAGCGATGTGTATGCAGAGGACGATCTAAATGCTTACAAAAGTATATTGATTGCGTCAAATGCTCACAAAAAGGGTTATAATTTTGACAATCAAATCAGACGTGATAGTAGTTTGAAATACAGACACGTTATCAAAGATCTGTTTCCCGTCAGACAGGGTAGAGGAATGTCGTGGAAAAGTACAAAGTCTCGCGATATAGTGCATTGGGATAATCCCAACGAGTTGGTCGATAGACTAAAACTGTTGGTAGCATCAGCTGAAACGGGAAATACTTCACATGGTAACGAGATTGTAAACATTGTAGAGGAACTGCACGAAGCAGGATACATAAAAGGTAGCGGAAACAGTCGATACAAGTCAGTCTCACGATGGGCATAGACAAGTTTGGACGTTATACTAAGAAGGAGAAGGGTCTTGTTGGACCCAAAGGCGTAGGCTTTGCATTGTCACAGGATGGTAGCTATGATATGCAAGGTAAACGACTGTGCAATGTCGACGATCCAAAAGACAATCTTGATGCGATGAATTTTAGATCGCATGCGAATTCACTTTTAAACTGTATGACACTGCAAAGTGGTCATTTTGATGCTCAAAACACACGTGTATGTAATATAGCTGATCCAGTTGATGTTAAAGATGCGGTAACAAAACAATATATGGATCTTCATACCCCGCTTAAGTTCTCTGACGCCACCGCATACTCGATACACCATTACCGGCTGCAAGATGTTGCTCCACCAAAGGCGGATGGAGATGCCGTTAACCTATCATTTCTCAAAGAAAACACTATAACACGAGGTGTGGGGTCTTTTGATGCAAAACAGTTGGTCATACAGAATGTTGCCTCCCCAGTTGGCAACAAAGACGCTGTAAATCTCGAGTATTTCAATAAAAACACGTTGCAAAAAAATAAAAATGGAGCTTTTGATGTTAAAAATACAGTTATTCAGAATGTAGCACCCCCCAGTAAAGGGGGAGATGCCGTAAATAAACAATACTTGGACAATCACACACCTTTACAAGGCGGACTAGCATGGAATTTCAAGAATAAACGGTTAGGACAGGTCTCCGATCCTTCCCACATTCACGATGCAGTTACCTTGCAATATCTACAAAATAATTCAATTTTACCCGATAAAGATAAACATTGGGACATTAAAAGTAAACGGCTGACAAACGTAGGTAAACCACGGTGGTTAAACGATGCTGTAAATAAAGAATACGTCAAGGAAGTGGTGGCAGATCTGGCCTATACACTGTACAAACAGATAAACAGGGGGAGAGCTAGTTACCCTAGTTTTGAAGATTGGAATACACAGGTTGTCCGAGAGCAGTCTACATGGGATGACCTATTTAAAACATTGTAGTACGTGTCGGTCATCAGTTATAAAATGGCAGGGAAGAGGAAAACATCGGTTAGACGCAGACGAGCAGTCACAGGAAGAGGTATTATATCCTCCGTTGTAAACAAGGCTGTAGATTTGCTACCATTTGAAGCTCACTTACCTGGTTATAATTACTGTGGGCCAGGTACAAAATTAGCCAAAAGATTAGCTAGAGGTGACAAGGGAATCAACGGATTAGACGAAGCTTGCAAACAGCACGACATTGCGTACTCGCAATACAAAGATTCCGAGAACAGACGGCAGGCCGACGCTGAATTGGCCGAGCGCGCGTGGCGACGATTTAAATCCTCAGACGCATCTTTGGCTGAAAAAGCAGCTGCTTGGGCTGTTACTACAGCCATGAAGACTAAAACAAAGTTAGGGGGTGGTAAAAAGAAGAAGAAAAGCCCAGTTAAGCGTAAATCTCCCACCAAGAGAAACGGGTTGTACCTTAGACCGTACCCAAAGGGTAAAGGTTTGTACCTAAGACCTTACCCAAAACAAGGGGCTGGTAAGAAAAAGACAAAGAAAAGAGTTGGTAAAAAAAAAGCTCGATCCCGATAAGGCCTTTGACAAATTATGATTTATTACACTATGCAAAAGAACTACGTATACCACACTTTAGAGGAGTTTATATGAGAGACACTCTACCTAGCGCACCAAAAGAAAATGAATCGGCTATTGTAAACTTGGATTCTAGTTTCGGCAACGGTACTCACTGGGTGTGTTATAAAAAGGTAAAAGATATCGTGTACTATTTCGATAGTTTTGGTAATCTCAAGCCACCACGTGAACTTTTACAGTATTTTGGTAGCTGCGACATTTACTATAACTACGAGCGGAAACAAAATTTCAATTCAGTTGTATGCGGACACTTGTGCTTACAGTTTCTCGACAATGTTTAGCTTGAGTGGAAGGGGTTCCTATGTTTCAAAAGATTACTTCCCACCTGTTGACGTTAGTGAAGGAGAATGGGAGATTGGCCTTATAGACTTGATGACGTTTCACTCGATCCCAAATATTGAAGCGGGTAAAAATAACAAATTTTACTACGGCGATGGTAAAATGATTGAAATAGCTGAAGGGGCATATGAGATTGAAGATTTAGAAACTGCTCTAAAAGAAAAAGTAGGGAAGGATGTGGAATTGGAATTGAAAGCAAATAATAATACGCTAAAATCGGAAATAAAGTGTAGCCAAGCTATTGATTTTACACAAAGTAACACGCTTGCTCCTCTACTGGGTTTTGATAGTAAAATTTTGAAAGCAGGTGAAAAACACGCTTCCGACAGAACAGTAAGCATCATTAATGTAAACGTAATACGTGTAGAGTGTAATATAGTTCGAGGCTCGTATGACAATGGAGCTGAGGGCCATGTTATACACGAGTTCTACCCAAACGTGGGTCCGGGCTATAAAATAGTGGAGGTACCCAACACAATCATTTATTTGCCTGTGAACGTCAAGAGGATAAACAACGTTACAATCACTCTCAAAGATCAAAACGGTGAGAGAATCAACTTGAGAAACGAAAATATATCCATCAGACTGCATATAAGGAGGAAAAATGGGTTTGGTATTTAGGGAGGTCACAAAATCTTTACCCATCAGTAAGCGTCAAGACACTGTACGGTTAACATCAACCAACACAAAGTTTTTGCGTTCATTAGGATTTAAAGTTCAAAATGCTGGACATAGAAAATAAAGCAGAGTACAGTGATGTAATCACAGGTATTGAGTTTCACACTCATAAACCGTACGCTTCATCGACCTTTAAGAATAACGATGAAATACGTATACCAATCAGTCAACAGGACATAATAACTGCACCGTTTGACAGTACTCTCCATATCGTGGGCAGAGTTAGCGGAAAGAAACAGGATGGAACCGCTGCAGAAGTTCATTTTGTCAATAATGCTGTGGCGTTTCTTTTTGACGATATTAGATATGAAATCGGGGGTGTCGAGGTCGATCGAATAAAAAATGTAGGTATAACAACCACCATTAAAAACCTGTTATCGGTACAACAGGGTGAATTGGAAAGTTTAAAAAACGCTTGTTGGTTAGGTTCTGGGAAAACGGAGAAAATTACAGAGTTTTCATTCAGTGTTCCTTTGCACATGTTGCTGGGTTTTGCCGAGGACTATAAGCGTGTAATTGCAAATGTCAGACAAGAATTGATTCTTTTGCGGTCATCGACCGATTTAAACGCAGTGCACAGTACAAATGCTGCTGAAGTAGTTTTGGAAATTACAGGGGTATACTGGAGGGTGCCACACGTTACCGTATCTGATCCTTACCGTTTGAAACTACTAAAGATGATTGAAAAAGATACAAAGGTACATTTGCCGTTTAGATCTTGGGAACTGCACGAGTATCCATCAGTACCACAGACCACTTTACAATCTTGGACTGTAAAGACCTCCAGTCAGCTTGAAAAACCCCGTTACGTGATCGTAGGATTTCAGACTAGTCGCAAGAATGACATAAAAAAGGACATGTCATGTTTTGATGCTTGCGATCTAAAAAATATTAAAGTTTATTTAAATTCGCAGTACTATCCATATGATAACATTCACGGTGATTGGTCTATCTTCTATGAAATGTTTTTCCGTTTCTATTCTTCGTACTACGGGAAACAAAGCTATCCAGCAGTGGACAAAGAAAAATACAAAGACAAAGCACCCCTGTACGTTATTGACTGTTCAAAGCAAAATGATTCCATAAAATCAGGCCCTATTGATGTGCGAGTAGAGTTTGAGTCCAGTACAGCCTTTACAGCAAATACGTCCGCGTACTGTTTACTTTTACATGATACTCACATGACATATTCATTACTGACAGGTACTGTTAATAAGGTAACCGTTTAAAGAAAATTTAGTATGAGCGATGACGTCGCAGGGAGCGGATGTAAGTATAGAGCCGATGCTCATTCCCAAGAGCAAAGAACCTATAAATTTGCTAACCGGGGTTTTCTTGAAATCAGACTATCATTTGGATAATGACCTAACAAAATGTGTCGTGACGGGGATTTTTCTAAATAGAGGGCTCGGAATATTATTTAAAGGCAGAAAAGGTTGCGTTTATTGGTCATACGATGCATTTTGTCAGCTCGCAACTCACTTTAATGACGTCACCCTTGCACTCGAGGGTAAGAACCAATACTCGTTCAAAGTAGATACGGGGGAGGATATTAGGGTAAACATGGTCTTTGGGCATCAGTATGCTTACGTCTCTGACGGCGAGCACTCTATAACTCTCAACCAGAATGAATGGTGCATGTTTATTAATAACCTCCCTCTAATTTACATTTCACTTAGGGAGCTTTTTTACCGGGACGATTTAATCAAAGAGTGTATCAATCAAGTCCTTTCCGGTGTGAACGAGTGTACAGATCAGTTGCCTACTTTAATAGCCGAACGTTTGTTTAACGAGATATCACTGTACAAAAGGTGGCCAAATGGCGTTTGCAGTAGTTGAGTTTCAAGCCTTCACAGATAATGATAACAAATTTATAATTAAAGAGTTGGCCGTTGTCGGCGGCTCTTTGAACTGCCAAATTATTTTCAAACCACCTTATAGTATCACAAATTTAAATGATAAAATGCAAAGAACCGCTCGCTGGTTAACTCGGCATCACGGTATCCGTTGGAATGAAGGGTCTGTACCATACAATGAAGGTTTAATTACAGCACTTTGCATTCCTTTTAAAATTATTTACACAAAAGGCAGGGAAAAGGCAGAGTTTTTGCTAGGGTTTCATCCCAACGTACGGGAAATCTCTGGCCCATCCATTTACAATTTCTGCCTACCAGGAATAAGCTGTGTCACCGGTGACCATAAAAGGTGCGCTTTCAGCGCAGCCTACACTCTACAGTACTATTTAAACCTTTCACTCCATGAAACCGGTCAGTATGAGCTTGGAGATGGAGAACGCCTGGTCACTATTGTCTCAGGAGAGCAAAGAGCCCCACGGGGTTCTAACAGACAAATTTGTCATGAAATTTAGTAGATTTTTAGATTGGGAAATTTTATCGTCCCATTATGATTTTTCCATTGAAATGCTCAGAATATACTTTCACAGAGTGAACTGGGCTCCAATTTTAAAGCGCCAGAAATTCCCCGAATACTTTCTTCGGGAAATGGCTGTAAACTTTGACGGATGTTGGAGTATTGTATGTAAATATCAAAAGTTGTCGGAATCTTTTATCCACGACTTTGCAAATAAAGTAGATTGGGATAATGTAGTCTTATATCAAGATGTAAGTAGTAATTTTGTAGATAATCATTTAATGTACATGGATAGAGATGTTCCTTATTAAAAAACGGATTATAGTTCGAGGTGTTTCCTTGTGTGTATGTGAGTATGTGTACTCGCCCAACAGGCAGGCTTAAAACCCATAAGTCCAGGGGCTGGTACGGAGGTTAGCCTAAAAATCGTAAAACATTGCGTTATCCTCCCTATGTGTGAGTGTGTGTGTGTGAGTATGTGTACTCGCCCAACAGGCAGGCTTAAAACCCATAAGTCCAGGGGCTGGTACGGAGGTTGGCCTAAAAATCGTAAAACATTGCGTTATCCTCCATGTCACCTAATTTCCCTCTCACCTCGGACTATAATCTGGCAAAAAAATAACAAAAAATTAAAAAAATCTCTGTCATTCTTAGTAAATAAAATGTCGTAGGCTAAAATGAACGGTTCGCCTAGTAAATGGCCTGATGACTTTTAAAATGAACAGGTTGACAGAGACAAAAAAAACATATAAAAGTAAAATATCCTTTGTCAGTGGCAAAAAGGGTTAATTGAAAGGCTTCACCGAGTAAATAACCCTTTACATTTGTCAAAGGACCAAAAATTGGGAGGTGGCAAATCAGTTATGGAGTGGCCATCACCGTAGGCTGCGATGGTTGGGGCAGCCTACCCCAGAGGTTAGGACTCTTGGTGAAGCTCTGGGTTAACAAAAAGAACGCGCTGGGACCCTACGGCCTAGCCTAACAGCTTACCGTGGTGTGGAAACTGGGTCACTTGTCTAAACTCCAAAGAACAGGTAGAATCTCTCCACAAACAAAACATTTGAGTTTGTCAAAGTCCAAATCACAGATATTTGTAACGAACCAACCACATTCTTCATCAGCACCATCAATCAAAAATGAATTACACACTCTGCAGCAAATGAATCTATTGAATATCGGATAGTACCAGAATTTCACTAAACACTGTCCGTACTCCATAGTCCACGCGGCGGAAGTACCTGGAGGGTTCTCTCCCTCCTGTCAAAAGTACCTAAAGGGGGGATCTCCCCTTGTGATTTTATATTTAGAACAAGGGTGCCTATTTAAGCACAAAACACGTGCAAGCTTCTCAAAGCCATGGCTCCTGTCAACGTGTGTGTTTTCCTACTGATGCTAGTGTCCTCTTCTGACGCTGCTCCAGAAAAACGTCCAAGAGTAAGTACTAGTAACATAAAGTACTAAACAAAACACAAATTAAAATGTAAACTGATTTGAGTTTCTTTTCAGGAAGAAACCCCTCCTAGGACAAGAGACAGAAATTATATTTTAACAAGTACAACATTTTTAAGTGACGAGCGAGCTACATCCGTTATCCAAGCGGTGGGTTTATTTGTATGATTTTTGTTAAACTTGTATCCACCATTTAAGCTGCATTTACAACATGTCCATGTTTTTATTTAGATGGCTGAAGACCGTACATCTCCGATTGACAGGGCTCTTGTAGAAGCCGAGGATGCGGCTAATAATTCACGCGTGAGCTTGGACCAGCCTCCACCAGTCTACACTACATTGACCCCTGTACAAAGATCTCAAGAACCCCAACCATCAACATCTTTAGGGGTGCCAAGAGTCCCTCCACAATGGATGCGAGCTCACCCTGAACCATCAACCTCAACAGGAAGAACTAGGGTAAGGAGATCGGGATTGGGGAAAATACATATAAGTATACATTTAGGCATACAATAAACACTTACCTATGTTTCCAGATGCTACGGTCTGCTGCTCGGTGTGTATCGTGCCAAGTTGAAGCCGACCGTCAACAAATTCGAGAGTTTAGGCTGGCCGACTTTTTACAAAGATGGAGTGGTAGCCGACCGGAAGGTTACGATCTAATTGATATCTTGACAGTAGTTCAGACTGTCAGAGTGGAATTGCAGGACACACTATGGCTAACTAACCACTTTATGGAGGATACAAATGTTCCAGAAATGATCCGTATAGCCCCCGCTATATGGGAAGACATCCGAGACTCGTTGGAAGCAATACTAGTTTCCACTGGAGAGCGAATAAACAGAACCAGAGATATCGATAGCGATACCAGTTCTAATGAAGAATTGCCCTCTGCAAGAACAATCAGTTGTCGTATTTGTTTTGAAAATCTACCGACTATAGTATTAATGACTTGCTGGCACACTCTTTGTAAAAATTGTGCTAATCGTATTGTTAGGTGTCCATTCTGTAGAAAGGCCGTCCTCGGCAGGAAAGAATTATTTTTCTAAGCCCCGCCCTTGCACCCCCCACTACCCCGGTATAAAACCAGAGGCATCTGACGAGGGGTAGCCACTCTTCACATCCCCTACAACAAGGTAAATATCGCTGCTGTAGTTTACTAATGTAGCTTGTAGTACAAAATAACAGCATAGGTCCTCTTTGCTATCATATTTACATAGTTCCCATAGTTTTTAGGGATCGACTGGGGATCGAACCAGCAACCTCCAGATTTGAAGGCAAACACTATAACCACTCGGCTATCCAGACAAATATTATTAGGACAATATTATTTGGTTTTAGATGGATCTTTCTGCAAAGCTGTCGTCTTGCGAGGTGCTCTCTTCCCCTTTGAAGGTCCCCATCAAAGATCTGACCGAGCCGGCAAAAATTCAGTCTGCTAGACGAATCAACACGAGATTCGGAACTATGGTGATCGTACTACACATCACCACATCTGCCGGCGAGGAGAGGGTGACATTTTTACCATCGAGGTTCACCAGCCTCCTCACAGACGAAGATCTAGAATGTTTCACAAACTCTAAATTGTATAGTGTTAAATGTACGGGGATGGTGGGGAATTCCCCAAATGTGCTTGTTTATAAACATTAGTTTTTAGCATGTAGTTCAGTAGTAGTAGTAGTGCTCAGTAGTTTTAACACTTCACTCAATTCTTTATAAATTAGTAATGTGTCTTGCGGTAGAATAAATATTTGTAACATTATAACTGCGTTTTCAATTCCATATGCACCCTCAAAATAAGGGAGGGGGGTATTATATGGTATAATACTAAGCCAGTTTCTCTGGATACAAGTACGATACGATATAATACCTGAACCTGGGGGTGTCCTTCAGACACTCGGACAGTCCCAAACCCTGTCCTAAAGGGTGCACAACAAGTTTTCTATATACTATTTGCTAGGGACATGGAGGGAAGTTTTTTCGTTTGGCAAGAAGGTGAGGTTTTTTTGTTTGGCACGAAAGTGAGGTTATGTTACTTAACGGGAATTGACGCGAAAGTGAGGTTATGTCACTTGGTGGGAAGGTGATTTTTTTCGTTCGGTGCAAAAGTTAGGTTATGTTACTTGGCGGGAAGGTGATTTTTTTTCGTTTGGCGCAAAAGTTAAGTTATGTTACTTGGCGGGAAGGAGAGTGTTTTTTTTCGTTTGGCGGGAAAGTAAGGTTATGTTGTTTGGCGCGAAAGTGAGGTTAGACCACGTGGGACAAAAGGGGGCGTGGCCTAGGGGGAGGGGTGGGGATGAAATGCTGCTCTCTGATTGGTGGCCTGAAGTACAGCTTTTCCTACTCCGGTCACAACGTTGTTTTATTCCAAAAATTTTGGCAATAGAAACTGGTAATAGGTTCATAGTCGTAGCATAAGTAATTAAAGAGTTATAAAAAAATTTCTTTCAAAATATCCGATAACGCCTATTCAGTTATATTAAATTATATATCGTTGAATACATATATATATAATAAAGAACTGGAACAAAAGTATTACGTAGTGACATGTGACATGGCTATTTACCTAATAAAAAATTTTATTCAGATTCAAAGAGTAGACCTTGATAATTTGGTTACAAGAAGAGGATCATTCCACCTGGCAAAAAAAAATGGCTTGCGGTAATAAGACGATTTATACTGGATAGTGGCTTTGCTGATATTTTCATTGAAACTGGTATTTATGGTGAAAAAACATTGAAAGCGAATTAAGAGATTTATCCCCTTTTTTTAATTTAAGAAACAGTATTTACTTTGCAATTATTTTTTTATTTCATACAACTGCATTAAATAACAAAATTTACTGAAAGTAGGTACACGAAACTAAACTGTATAATAATATTACGTTTGTGTTAGTGTACTATCAATATGTCAAACTATTTACATGAATGCGACAACCGATTAAATCAATTTGTACATAGTTTTTATAAATGCAATTACTTACGACCTAAGCTATTAACCGAGTTTACAACAGATGAATTTTACTCGCCAGGGCCTAAAAAGGCGTTTTACTCTCTAGGGAGTAAAAGAGCGACTTTAGACCCGCAATGAATGTATAGCCTAACATACAGAATATAAACGGATATTTTTGATGCAGTATTACCATAAAGTAAGTTAATTTTTTGTACTAAAAACTTTAGCCCATAATAACTAGTTTATTAATATTAAAGCAAATTTGAGTGAACATTGAAATTATTGATGGGTGAGACGTTCTTGAAACAGTTAACTTATTACTTATCTTTTATTATTTTTGTAAAAAAGAGTAGAATGTGCATTTATGATATACAAATTAAGTTTTAAGGTGAAAATTATCAGAATTTCCCAAAGCAATCTAAGTCATAAATTAAATTTTGAGATTTCAAAAATACTTTACAAATGTTTAAAGTCATTATCAGAGGTATTTATCCACTTTTTGCATAAATATAAAGGTTTAACTTTGTAATAGCCGACTTTATAAACAGGAGAAGGGCTTTGTAAAATGAATTATCTTAAAACCACCAGGATCAGAATACCACAGTATAAGGGTATGGCGGCTAGTAATAAATAATTTTAATATAGTTATTTAAAAAAGAGTGTATGCAGGCCTAGTACATAGTTTCATTTAATTAATCCAATGTTTATCTTAATGATGCGATTGGACGAAATTGTAACTTTAGTCTAAATGTTTATCTTAGCCAAGAAAATGAATGATATGAATAATTTAATGTAGCAATTTAAAAAGAATTATCAACCAGAAAATCTTGTATGTCTAACCGTATGATAAAAGAGTACTTACCTCTGAATCGATGAAGCATACAATTGTGTAAATGATTGGAGTAGTTGTGCCGTTACATAGGAAAGTACAAACAGACCATCTACGCATTTTTCATGAACATTGAAACCAAAAACAAAAAAACAAAATTTAAGGTTTGTTTACTGAATCTACTGTAGAACAAGTATGATTTACCCTACTTCAACACGTTTACATCGTAATAAGAAAGTATAACACTGCAACTCGAAAAATTATAACACTGCACTCGAACGAAAAATTGTAATATAACATAACACGCACGAAACCTCTTGACGCGCGAGCAGTCTTCAGATAGCTCGTAAGACAGATCCGGCGACAAACTGAAGAATCACCGATGCTGAATCAGTTTTTATACCTTTGCTACAACAATCGCTTCCGAGCTACCAATCACAGTGCAGATTTTAAAACTAGACATAGTGTACGCCATCTGATTGGGCCCTTAGAGCGTGACGTTGGAACAGAGGCCCAAGAACAGGTAGCCAACTTGAACGCGCCTTCACAGAAGGAGATCTTCCAAATTGTTACCTCCCCTACCACCCCCAGCCACTATACCTTACTCACTCAACTATAACCCTAAGCAAGGTTGTGTATGTGTTTATCATACGGAAATACGAAGTTATGTCTAGTAAAAAAAAAACCGAAATAAACAATTATTTGAATAAATTATGTTTGACCTTTTGTATTATGGTCTAATGATTATATTTAATGATCTAATGATTAAACCTTATGACATTAGCTTTATTTGCAATGCGTCATGTATTTACAAAATTAATTTTATTTTGACATGAACCCTTATTTTTGAGGAAGTACATTATTGTAATTACTTTTGCTATTTAGATACACCTTGAGCATTTTATAACTTATCCAGAAATTATGAATGACGTAGCATATATGCATAGAACCTACGATAATAGTAAACACATTGAATGATCTAAATATAAAGTGAAAGATTATTTTTATATATTTTGCATAACGTCTGCAATGTAAATATTCAAAGTTTTATTTAATCTGAAGGTATCCCTACAAACCTTGTACATATTGAGCAAAACAATATGGTGCAGTGGCTGGATGGGTAAAAATAGTATAAGCGTCTTCAGGAAACACAACACTTAATATATCTTTGCAGTCAGGCCAAAAGGGGTTAAGTCATTTTTTTGACATTTCAAGGTTTTTATCTCTTCTGTATCAAAAAAATGCGCCCTTTTCAATGGTACCAACGGTTTAAGTCAGAAAAATTTGCTTTTAGAGATATTCCACTAGATATTAAGGAGCTAAGTACGAGTGTCATGATAAAAAAGGAATAAGTCAGCTTAACCCCTATTTACCAAACAGTAATTGTGATCCAAAAGTGTTAAGATGACATAGCTCTTTAGAGTCAAACAAAAATAAGGTACCTACAACAGATTTAAGTCTGACTTAAATCCTTTTGATCAAACTAAACAACATAAGGTCTGGATAAGTCAGACCATAGACTAACCAACACAAGTAGACTTCTCATTCCATTGTAAATTTTGAAGCACGTTTTTCGTGTCTAGTTCATGTACGTGACACAAAGGCGCTAGTGTCGATGAAACTTTGTTTCCATTATTTTAGGGTTAATTTCTTGATTTGTGCTTTACTGTTTGGTTATATAACCAGGGGACAAGTTATTGTTTATGATTAGATCGTATTATTTGGTTAAACAAGATTTTAAATGGCTGTAATAACGGGAAACAAATTTTAAACAAAACACGACCTCTACATAAACCGTACATGAACTAACAATAAAATTGTCTTCAGCTGTTCCATAAGGATGAGAAATCTACTAAGGGAGTATGTTTTATCTATGGTCAGACTTTGAAGTAGTTAAATAACAAAGGTATTGGGTTAAGCCTGGTTGAATTCCTTTTGAGGATTATCTTAATCAACATGATGGTACATAGTGATTACTAAGATTAAACATACAATTTCAATACCGGAACCAGGTTAGCTAGGCTTCTTCATTTTTACTCCTTGTAAAGTAACAGCTGGTAAATTAAAAAAACAGAAACAATAATATCCCACCCACATGACTGGGCAACATTAATAAGGTGCACAAATAAGAAGTTCAAAGTAGTTGAAATGGATCAAGAAAATTTTTTGGACTTTTCTGGACTTCTCAGTAAAACCGGACCACTAGTTCTGAAAAAGATTGACGCATCTGGTAACAGGTTCTACTGGAGACCATGCTGTTGGTTCAAATATTCAAGCTCTTTTGGAGAAGTACTGTTCAAAACATCATTGGATGAAAATGAAGTATTCCAAACTTTTTCTATAAAGCGGCGAACCAGACGAGACACAGCCTCGTTTTCTTTGCCAGAACTGAAGAAGTCATATGCTGGCCCTCTTCCTATAGCACCAGCAAAGAAGAGAGATCTGATATCGTTATTGAATGTGGTTCCAACAGTGTTCCATGAATTTTACAAAACCTGAAGACATCAAGCATTCCGGATGAAGATCCTGACCTAAGAGAAATCGACCCAGATGAGGACTAGAAGCTGGACTAGAAAATGATGTATTTCAAGTTTTGTTAATTTTTATCTCAATGGCTAATTAATAAATATTTAGTTTAACAAATAAGGCCAACTTAATTTAAAATTTGATTTTTTATCAATCACTGAATTTAAATAGGCCTAAATGCAATTTTACTTCATAATGTATGATGTAGTTTCCATTAAATAAAGTTTTAAAATTATCAATTGAAATTTTTTTTATATCCAACATAAAAAACGAACTTGTAACAAAAGTTCTTTACATTTTTTTTAAATAGCGTTAAACAGATGGTATGAATTGTAAAAATGTACTTACTCTAAAATAAGAGTTAAGTCATCTAGAATTAGATCAAAAAGACTTATGTCATGATACAAAAGAGTTAAGTCAAAGATCAAAAGGGGATAACTACAATTAATTATTATAAAAACCAAAAATGTGAAACGACAAGTTTAGAAGAATATTTTTCAGATGAATATTGACATAATATAAGTTTATGATTACATTCATATTTTAATAATTAATTATAATAACGCTTTGAAAGTGCGTTATTTTTTCTAGGCCTAACCCTGAAAACTAGCCACCATCTGACTTACTCCCGTTTGGCCTAACTGCAAAGATATCAGAGCTGGCAGTGGGTGGAGAAAAAAAATATGTTTCAATATTATTCAGAAGTTAAAACCTTATGTGAAAAACTAATTCACGGATTTTTATAATGATTTTCAGTTCAACAGTTCAATATAGTCAATAGTAATCTTTGTGAATATTTTACAGTTTACTACAACTCAATAAACACTTAAGCCAGAATTTTCTTTTTTGTTGGACCATGTTTACGTGACAAGCAGCCGGCGCGTCGGGTGGAACCCTCTTTAACAAAAAATTGTCAATCAACTGTTTTAATTCAAACAAACTGTCAAAATTATTTTTACCTCCGACCGTTTTCAGTCCATTTCTTATGATTGGAAAGATTTACTTAACAGCATTGTTTGACTTAAAAACGCGAATAAAGAGCAAAAGAGATTCAAGGATTGAGTGAAAACAAGTAAAAGTGAATGCTTTGAACTTCAACTAATCAGCTGTTTACACCAATTTAATTGTTAATGAGTGGTGCAATTATTGGTTGGTACAATGATTCGTTCCATCACTATTAATGGCAGAGGCTTTGAACGAAAAAAATCTCAAAAAATCTCGAAAAATACCTCTCTACGAGGTTGTGAATAGTGATTGTTATGAATTAAAAAACGGTTGTATATAAAATAGTGTAGGCCTACGCAACTCGCCTAAATATTTTGTACGCAATTCTAAAATAAATTTTCAGTGTTGTACAATTTATTGATGTTTGCCCTATTTTCAAATTACTTAGTACTCATGTGTTTTGGGAATCTCAAATACGAGTAAATTGTGAGGAGTTATCTTATTGAAATGGAAGCTATTTTCCGAACATCGTAAATGTTTGTAAGGATTGTACAAACGAGGATGGATGTTAGTTACGGGAGTCAATCAATGTTTGAAACTCTATAACACTGTGTGACAAATTGTTTATGTGTATATATTATGATTATTATGAATTCTACTAGTTATGCTACTTAGTGGCCAATAAACTATAAAATTAAACTTAAAATCAATAGTTATGCTAATGTAGATTGCTTTTGTTTGGATTTTAGGCACTAAGCAAGTGCGAGATGTGCTTATTTTCTCTAAAAGCCTATATCAAGGAGTTTCTGACTTGCTATTTTTTTAAATAATGTAATAAATACTGATTTCCAAATTTGTTTACCATATATATTTTACAATACATCTTCACATAGGGTTAAAGTAAGTCCAGTTGCGTCCTTATCCCGTGTGTCGGTGCATGAAACGTTATATTATATTAATATGTCGTCAGAAAGTTATTGCAGTTATTAATTAAAACCTTTGAACAACCAGGTAGTTGATGAATTTATAAAGTAACTACTAATATGAGTATACAGTTAGGGCACACATTTGTAACGAGTTGACACACTGCTTAGCCCGAGACGTGTACGCTGATAAAAATGCATCAGTAACCAAACGGAAGTAATAAACTTCCGAGGACGCCCGAGTAGTATAAGTTGTCAACATATTCAGAGCAAAATATTTCAGTACGCTCGATTTGGTGTCATCTGGCGAAAAAATCTTGAGAAAATGTTATCTATGTATTCAAATTCTATAATAAATATAAACATTAAATTTATATAATAGGCCTACTAGCAGAGTACCCGTCCTTCGTACGGGGATGGCTTGAAATTATAAAATGGTTATTGCAGTTATACTCAAGCTTAGCGTTTGCATTGAGGGAGGACACAGTTTGATAAAATTCCCTTCTTTAAATTTACAGTATTTTATAGTATTACACATCTAGCATAGCCATATGTTCTACCACTTCATCTAAACAATAGAGAAAAATACAATTTTTAATTCGCAAAAAATCACAAATTATTCCTGAAATTAAAAACATAAACATAACTGTAAACAATCCTACTTTGACAGTTAGTTCTCATCGCATACCTATCACAGTTTTTTTGTTGCTCCTTAGTTCAAATGAGCAGTTTTCATAAATATACAAAATAAATATAGTTCTGTACCCTATTGGTAAATCTTATAAGTTTGTAATGCTTTTGCATATCAAGAACCAACTTTTTTTGTTGAAACAGCTGAATAAATTCCTTAATCTATTTAAATAAAATTACAGTTTTGTCTGTACATTGCTTACAATCATGCAGTTTTTGGTTATTTTTACGTTTCATAGCCTAAGAAAGCCGAAACAAGTCTTATCTCAATTTCTGTCTGTCTGTCTGCCTGTTTGTCTGTTTGGCCATTCTGTCTGTGATGCCAAAATGTCATTTTACGCGGTCTACTCCTAGAAAACTAGAGTACCGATCAAGGTTATAATCATTTTTCTGTATTCACTGGATTGGTGAGAGTGTCTTTGGCTATAAAAACATGGCCTCACTTCTTTGAAAACAAAATAACGAACCATCAAACCCCGATTGAAAACTCATAAGGCTAACATGGGGAACTACAGAGCCACTGGGGTGGAGCCAAAAAGGATTTTTTGAGATAATATAATGCCTATATGTTAATCGGGAATGTGAGCTATCATCATGCCAAATTTCAGCCCAATACGTCCAGTAGATCATTTGTGATTGAACTTCAAACAAACAAACAAACAAACACACAAACTTTCACATTTATAATATTAGTAAAATAAGATAATTTTTTTTATTCTGGTACTTAAGAATGATTTTTTAATTTCTTCCTGTGTACAGGTTCCAAAAATTTCAATTAAGGTAGAAAAGGATTTGTGACTTTAGAATAAAGTGATTCGTGATTTACAATTCTTATGAAACGCCAATGATTTATGACCGCGACTAATACAGTCTTCTGGTATGACCAACCCTTTTTTATTCAATAGTCAACAGCAAGACCTTGTTTTAAGATTAAAATGTTTCTTTTTGGCAATCAAGTTTCTAGTTTCCTACAAGCAATATGGAAACCTATGATGCGATTTTGGTAATATCCATAACATACAAATAACTAGGAAGTTTATTTTAAAAATGAACATTTCAATGCCACTGGTTAAGGGTTAAGTGTACACAGATTTTACCTTTTGTTTTCCCTTCTACGAAACGTGCCTATTACAAGTGGGGTGTCTCTAGGTATATAAGATGTCCTTCCCAATACATCATGCCATGAAACGGCAAGGTACGCGTTATTGGATCATCTATTCTATCAACAATGTGTTATTAACATATTAAGTTCTAAATATTTCGATATTTGGGGTTAGGTCAATGAATAACTTCTTGATCAGCATTGTACGTGTTATTAAAGTTACGGAAAGTAAATAAAGATACGTCTTATAACACTTAAAACATATATTTACGCTTATACTGTTATTCACAAGACGGTAAATATACAAAAGATGGTAAGATGGTTGGTAAGTGGTGATCGATTTTGATTGGACACTCCAATCATCATCATACCCAATAGGCGCATGAAATTAAAAAACACACTCTTCGTTTCGGGCTGTTCTGTGTAAATTTTGGCAATCATTGACACCACAGAACAGCCCGGAAGAGATACATTTGTCATCGGCTTCTTCCCATAAGCCTGGTAACAGATAATGAACTATTGCATGATATCTGTCTGTCTTCCAGGTTGTGAATTTTCCACAAATACTTGATAAGTAATAAGATTAAACCAAGTGTAGGTATTATATACCTCTAAGGATTAAATAAAGAGGAGAAATATGAAAGAAATTTGAAAAAAAAAACCTTTAACAGTTGTATTTTGGGAGTAAACAAAATTGTCAAATTTGACATTTCAAACTCTTATAACTCTTGAACGGTTAAACCCATAGGTATGGGATTAACTGCAGGGTGTGTATAATTCAAATATCTACAATATCTGACCAAAAAATCAATACGTCATAATGGAACATATAATGGTTGTATGGTATTCAGTATGGTCAGAGGCCTGGCGGCACTGTGGGTGGTCTTTAGGTTTACGCTTTAGAAAACTCATTTTTTGAGTAAACTATACGTTTTTAAGATTTCTTTTTGGTTTATTACCTTGCTTTAACTAGTACCCTGTTGATATATGAGGTTTTAGACAATCAAAAGCGATTACTTTGAAAGATATAAACAAATAATGTATGGTTTGCACGAGAAAACTGAATGAAATTCTTGTAAATATGACTATGTTTTTGAATTTTTAAGCAAACTATTGACTTTTTATCCTCTAAATCGGTTCTATACCATTGAGTATATAGTTCTCTAGTGTAATAAAGCATTTTCAAGCGTTCAAAATGTACAACCTTCAAGAAAATAAACAAATAAAGTAAGATTGCACCAAAAATGATTTTGACTTTTTTGTTAGCGTAATGTTTTTAACCCATCAAACGAGTGTTTTTGGTCTATATTGTACTTTTATTCTATTTATACACGCTTTGTGCAATTCACAAAGCCATAACCCTATTCAAAATTATGGTATTTAAGCTTTTTTGGCCATTTTATAGTTGAAATCAGAAATTGCTTTTACGCGAAATCAATCTTTACGTAATGTTTTTAACCCATAAATGAGTGTTTTTGGTATATGTTGTACTTATATTCGTTTTATTCTCTTTTTGCAATTCAAAAAGCTATAATTGTATTCAAAATCATATTATTTAAGCCAATTTAAAGGTTTAAGACGGGAAATCTGTTGGGCCAAATTAATTATTTTACGTAATGTTTTTGACGCATTAAATGTATGTTTTTAACTTAATCTATAACCGTATTAGTTTTTAAGCCTCTCTGTGCTATTATAAAAGCTATACTTTCATTTAAAAACATAGTACTTAAGCCAATATTTGCTATTTCAATGCTGTATACAGTTTGGTTTCAAATTAAAATTACGTAAAAAATGCTAATGTTTTAGCCTAAATGTGACTTTTTATGTTATATTTCAAAGTGGTTCTATATGTTGGAATAGTGTAATGCGTTTAAACGCATTTTTAGCCTTAAATTACTACATATTTTTACTTTTTCGGGAAAAATTGATTTTTCACATTGGAAAAGTCAGATTTAGATGGTGTTTGGACATTTCTTCAACATATATTCAACACGATTACAAATTATTAACTATATTTCTTCTATATAGTCTTTTCAAACGTTTAAAATCGATTCAGAGTGTACAATGTGTATTGACATCTGAGTCAAGGCCGGACTTCCCAGGAATGTGCTGACACGCATTCTTTCTCTGCCGACAAATAATAGCCTAATACAGTTGTAGTTTTTTCTTAAATCAGAGTTTTGGAAATGATTAAACATATACATCTTGTAGTATTTTTTATGCTGATTAAAACTCAGTTTTAACCAAAGCAGTAGCTATTGTAGTTTTAAAGTTACAGACGTTTAATGTATCCATATTTTTAATGCATTTTTTACCAAAATAATATGCTTTTCTTGACAAATACAACTGTTTCATGCTCTAAACAGTTGGGACAAATTGTTGACTAGCATTCTAATATCTTATAATATCTCTTAATCGTCCTAATCACCAAAATGCAATTAACAGTATCTTGTTACTTGATGTATTGATTATTGCTAAATTTTCAGTTTTTCTGAGTTTGGTTGGGTTAGGTTAGGTTAGGTTACATAAGTTCTATCTAAACCTCAAATAACCTAACACCTCGAATAACAAAGACATTTAACAAGCTGGCAGACAGGCAGATATCATGTAAAGGTTCCTTATCTCTTATCAGACTTATGGGAAGAAGCCGATGACAAATGTATCTCTTCCGGGCTGTTCTGTGGTGTGAATGATTGCCAAAATTTACACAGAACAGCCCGAAACGAAGAGTGTTTCATCGGGAGGGGAGTTCTCTAACTCTGACCGTTTCCGAAGCACCAATGATAGTGGCCTCATTGAGTTCATCAATCCGTATAGTAAAAATAAAAACATATCTTGAAAAAGAAACAGAGGAAAATGAATAAATTGTAATTGATTGTAAGAAAGGAGCCAAATCAACGATTACTAAATTGATACTACTGATTTTTTAGTGTGGTAAAAGTGATTTAATTGATCTTGGGGAAAATACAGGTAGGCTACCGAGAATCATCGCAAAATGTTGTGATGCATAATTGGGCAGGCCTACGTAGTAATATGGACCACATGGAAATGGACCATAGGCTATTGGTGATTTGGTCCAAAAATGGAGACACAATAGCGTTTAGAGGTGAGTTGAAACCAAAATTGACACTTTAGAGAAGCAGCTTTAGTAACATCCAGTGGTAGTGTAGGCACCAATTCTGCGTTAAGAAGAATTAGAACCCTAACAAACAAAGAAATCACTGCTTATCATGCAATTTTTTCATCACATAACAGATATGGCATAATAGCCTGGGGCTCTGCAAATGAAATCCACATCGAGAAAATAATAACCTTACAGAAGAAAGCTATTCGGATAATAGAACAAATCGATCAAGATGAACCACAAGCCCACTGCAAACCTCTTGTTATCGAAAACCGAATCCTAACTGTAAGCATCTTAAGCAATCCTAAGCAAATCTGCAAATTTAATCAATATAAAATAGTCCTGGTAAATACAAACAAAAACGTAACAGTAGTTACTTATGCCAATTATTTATGTGGTATTCACTCTCAACAGACCTGTTGAGTTGGAAACAAAACTTAACAATTTATATGCGTGATTTGACATAAGCTGATATAAACTGCTGTTTTTAAAAACAATGCATTTTTTCCTACAGTGACCCGACAAAGTTGGCTTCCTTGCACTCATTGTATTAGGGAAAGCTGCTAATTGCTGCATTTACTTACTTTGTCTCACGGTTTATACATTGGTGCACACTACGATTCCAACCTAACAACACAAAATAGCGTGGTTTTATTATGCACGTAATCCGTGTACGCTTGGAAATAGGTTGGCAACACTTAGATACTCCTAATATGATCATCTAATGAACTATTTATACTACGATTAGGCATGTCATTTCGTGTTTATATTATATTTTCGTATCTTTTAACATAGTGTTTAACCTACTGTAACAGAATACTTTACTAAAAGTTGGGCTAATTGAATTTAATAACTGAAGTAAATGCACAATTGTATTATGTGTAATGTATCAAACAAAAAACTGCAACTTTCCTCAATTTATTACTGAATTTCATAGATTTCAATTGTCCATATATATATATATAAATTCAAATCAAGTTACAACACAGATATATTTTGGTTCTATAACTTAATTTACAATATTCTCATGGGCTATATAGGTCAGTTATATTTCATTTCTAAGCGTCATGGTATTTTAGTGAGGCCAATACTTCTTATACCTACAATTATTCTTATATATTATACATTCTTAATACAACTATTTAGCATGATTATTATTGTTGGTTATAATTAATAAATATTGGAGGTAATTCAGTTACAATTCCCAACATGTGATTATCAGACAGATAGAATATTATACCATAATGTGGTTATTTATATTTATGTACATTTATGTTTTATCTCAAAACAACTAACCGAACAAGATTAACTCTTTGTGGAGCTCAAATTTATCACTTAGGATACTGTTAGTAATAATTAGTAATGAATTATTACATTCATTAATTCCATATTTTGAAAATACATAAAGTGTGTAGAAATGGGTATTCTTTGTTATGAATTATGCACATATTTCGTACCGATATCCAAACTATAGTTACGACAAACTATTGTATCCACTATTGTTATACTGTAATGAGTCTTGGGGTTTAGAAAACTGCACAGTAGCCTACATTGTAAATACGATTTTATTGGTTTGTCGTTTTTTTTTTAAATCACATTTTCAATATGCCAATCATCAGGACTAAAATCCTCAGTTTTGTCGATCGATAGTCATCGGGCCTTATGCAAATTTTGTAATCGCAGCACGCAATAATGGCTGAACATATATAAGCCAAACTATAAGTTTATTTAAAAAAGCAGCGAGGATATGAAAAAAATAACAAATCTTAATTTGATAATGCATCTACCAATTAATACAAACTTCACATTTACATCTTTAACATTAGGCTAATGGGTTTTCACACTTACAGGCTACTTTACTTTTGTATACTTTAATATGAAATGGTGACCATTTATGGTTATTAATTAACGACGTAAATGAAAACAAATAATATTAGTAGATGTTTATAAGCCAAGACAGAATATACGAAAAACCTTTTTATTTGTTGATAACTTGTCTGTTGGTATTAGGTGTTCATTTTAACTTCTTGGCGATCCTCAGATTAAACCACACCTTTGATACACACCGCAAGAGCTCCCTTCCTAGAAACAATCATAAATATGCCATGAGGGATTTAGATATTGTCCCGAGAGTAGGTCATGTTGCCGACCTTCAAGGAAATTGAGGTACTAGGAAAAAGCCCAAAGGGTAGCAGTGGAGCTTCTATTCTAGGAAATGTGCAGGTCAGTAAACCTCAAAGCCTCGCCGCTTCGATCGGGCTTCCCGACTTTCTATTTCTCGTCCAAAACAAACCTTTTGATTTACACCCAATCCCCTCTAAGAAACAACCAATAAATATGTCATAGGAGATTTAGTTATTGTCCCACGAGTAGGTCGGGCTACTGACCTTCAAGGAAATCTAGGTACTAGGGAAACCCAAAGGGTAGCATTAGCTCCCCGGTTCTTGGCAATGGGACTCCCAGTAAACCTCAAAGACTCGCCGCTGCAATTGTGTTTCTCGAATTTCTACCTTCGTCCAAAATAACTTTTTTGATCTACACCACAAGCCATTCTAACAAACAATCTTAAATATTTCATATTGCATTTACAAGTAGGCGTGGTTGCTTGGCGTTCAATAAATGGAAATACTGTACTGGGTTATCGGGTATTCCCAGTCTAAACAATGAGGAGATACGTAATCCTAAAAACTGACTTCCACGTCGGTGTTTCCATGTTAGATGCTATTAGATGTATTAACTAGATACGATTAGATGTATTTGACATGTCGCAATATGTGCTTCCCGCCAAAACATTTAGAACAAGACGACTCCTTTATATTACACCTACAGATATCTTGAAAACAGTATTACGCATTTGAATATGCATTACAGTACACGACAGTTTTTAGGTAGTAACTAGCTGTGTGCCCGTTCTACGCACGGGGATTTTATAGCAGTCAGTTAAAACCTTCTAATGTAAAGAAGAACAGTTCGTTTGCATATTTCCAAATATTTATATACAAACAAATACAGTATCTGACAGTTTCAAGTAAAAAATTGCTTTATATATCTATGAGGCATAGCCCTAAAGTAGGCCTATAATTGTAAGCTACTTTCCACAACAGTTAAGTACATATAAAATTAGTTTTTGAAATCCTCGTTACTGTCATCAAACTTTATAATAACAATTTACATTTCCTTTCCGAAAATGGCCCGAAATGCTGTCGAAATTACGGATTACTATATGAAATGAATTACTAAATACGGCGTAGAGTTGTATTTTACAACACACAGGCTAAATTTACAACTATGTACAACTTTTCTTAGCTAAAAGCGTAAACAATTCATGATGGTTTGCTCAACAAATGTTTTACTCAAATGTGTTATCATTCTCTCAAGACAAACTAACATTTTGGTATCCAGACAGAAAAAGCAAAAATTATACAGTAAGACACCAATTAAATTGAATACAACTGTAATAAACAAGGTGCTACACCAACGACTATATGAAACGAATTACTAAATACGGTGTAGAGTGGTATTTTTATTTTACAACACACAGGCTAAATTTACAACTATTGATATATAAAAGCGTAAACAATTCATGATGGTTTGCTCAAAAAATGTTTTACTAAAATTTGTTATCATTTTTTAAAGACAAACTAACATTTTGGTATCCAGACAAAATAAGCAAAAATTATACAGTAAGACATGAATTAAATTGAATACAACTGTAATAAATAAGGTGCAACACCAACGATAACTAACATTAGAAGGAAATGTGAAAAAACACACAATGTTGGGTTTTTGATTGTTTTTAATCTAGGAAGGAAATGTATTCTAGGGAAAAGTACCGGTATCAAGGATCGTCGTCGAATAGATTGTTATGAATGATTGGGTAGGCGTAAGTACCCAAGATACAGGCTATGAGCCTATTGGCTGTATATTGGCTGTATCGCTAGTGTCTAGCGATTGCAGCACATGGCGGTGAGTAGAAACCGAAAGTGACACATTGAAAAGCGAGTTTAGCATCATCCACAAACCTCTGTTACTATCACCCACTGCAGTTGATTTTTCACTTTACATTTTACACAACCGCCATTGAAACGCCGTCAATAAGTGGAAACTTTGTAAGTAAACTGTTGGTGACGATGATTTGATAAATGTAACTTTACCAGCCCTATACAACACTGATTCAAGGTCTTTTTTCCCGGTTATCAAAACTTTAGAACAATTTCTTTTATACTAAGAATCTCTCATTTCATTTACGGTTACAATACACATTATTGAACTTGCGATTAATTACATCCTTTATGTAAGGAAAATCTATAATATTATAACGAAACAGGGTTTTTTTTATTTCAAGATTCTGAATCAACCACTTGACGGATTTTCATGATTTTTGTGTTGAAAGAAAGATAATTTTGAGAACTAGAAAATGTTGACGCCATAATTTTAGTTCAGGGTTTCAGTTTTTTAGAAATTAAGTTTTAATTTTTTTTAAAGTCTAGCAGCCGACGCTAGCAATTTAAAATATTTTCAATGCTGGTTTAACTAACAGCTGGTTTATAACTGTCATTGAAATGTTTATGTTACGATTTGTTTGTTTACAAAAATATTGTTCGTTGGTGTTTGCCTACATACTATTTCACTTTAAAATGTAAGTAGTTTTCCCCTACCGTGAAGGATCTGCGTTATCAGGAAATGTGTTATTTTGAACTAAACATCTCAAACACGTTTAATCAAGTTTTGTCGTAAATGCAATCTGTGTAAGTATTTAGTTTATGCATTGCAAATTTCAACTCATATTTGGGAAATAATTTTTCAACAGTTTATCGCTTAGTTGTTTAAGATATAAGTGGTTTACGTGTTGTTACTTCTTTTTTTGTATGTTTGAATGTGAGTATGTCGGCATACTAAAATTTTGGTTAGTAATGAAAAAGCGTCAATCGGTGTCTATAAAACTGCCAAATAAACTGCAGGGCGCAGCAGAAACCAAAGTCGACTCATACCATACCAACTACCCCCGTAGTACTGATGATTCAGAAGCTTGCGCACTGACCAAAGAACCGAAAAACCTTAATGCTGGGTTAGATAATAAAGTGCAGAGAAAATGGACAGACCATTTCAAGATAACGGCCCGGAGGCCAAAATTAAAAAGAACAGAGAGCTAAGAGAAATGTGTTAATACCCAAATATAGCGATGCTTTCCAGAAGTAGGTAAAGCTTGGATGGACAGGCTGTGCATAATCTTTTAAAAAGTATATTCCAAGGAGTACCACACGATAGACTGGAAATATCAAGTTATGAAATGCATCCTCAGACTAGGATCTAAATTTGAAGAGGCAGGTGATGGAAGAAAATCTTCATAAACGTTTCAGTGGTCACGGAGTTAAGATAAGGTACGGTAAGTACATAAGTAGTACAGTATGCAATTGGAGGTGGCATGTAGCTACTCTACTCAAAACCAGTGTGAATCGGTCGCCAATTTCACTTTAAGATTTTTGAAATCGAGACAAATGCTGATATATAGTAAAATTGTCGAATTTAAAATGCATATCGCCATGTTTAGGTCTATATTCAAATGGAATAAATAGGTGGTCACGTTACATTTGTTTATAATTTGATCTTCCCCATTTAAAACTGTCAGAATTTGTGTCTATGCGTGTAAAGTAGATGTTCTGAATTATTCCGTTTTAGTTGACAACTCGATTCCCGTACGTAGGACGGGCCACCAGCTCGTAGTTTTTAATCTCAGTTGAGATTACCATTATTACCATATCAGTGACAGCTAGGAAATCTAATCTTGATCCGAACAGCTGTTCGTTATTTCATAGATGATTATGTGATATACATTGGGAGAAAACTTGACAAAAATCGCAAGAAAATGGGTTTTTATACGTCCATCATTTTACTAAACAAAGTAGTGAGGCCATATTTTAATGGCTAAAGACACTCTCGCAAATCTAGTACATTAAAATGTTTTGGACCTTGATAGGTACTCTCGTTTTTCAGAAGAAGGCTGCGTAAAATGTCTCTTGGGCCGTGACAGACAGACATACAGAAATAGAGATGAGACTTGGTTAGGTTTCTTTAATGTATAAAACGTTAAAATAAGCTAAAAATTTATAATTTTTAACAATGTACAGACAAAACCCTAATTTTATTTATATAGACGATATTGTTATTTAACATGTCGCATAACTAATTATTACGGAAATTAAAAAAACTTATAAACTTATAACAACTTTATTGGCATCGGCCAGCTACTAGGATGTCCCGAATTGTGCATATTTATAGGCATGACTGTAGATGCGATACTCCCTGGTGTGGATGAAATGAAATGAAATAAAAAATTGTTTATTTTTTCAGGCAAAGTTAGGGCCACGTGGCCCTTTCTTACACTTAACCTGACATTCAAAATATAACAAAAATAATGTTACATTGGGATAACTTAATCTAATTAAACATAAAATATTCAACAATTTAAGTACCTACATATCTAAGAAAAAACATACAAATTTAACAAATAGAAAAACACATTTACACACTCTCACATACATTCATCTTACACACTTTCACATACATGCATCAGCAATCGCGCAAAGCAACAGTAGCCCGAGGACACGCCAGACGAGACCATCTTCTCAAAAAACGATGGATTAACGTCCGCACGAGTGACTAATGAATACTACGATTATTCGCAGTACTATCTTGATAATTAGACCAATTCGTATATACCAAGGCAAAAATGTGGTTTAGGTACCTTTATAAACTGCAGGTCCCATAGTTGCCATTAGCTGTATGGGCTATTAACTAACATCTGTGTCTAAGGAATGTCGCCCTTAGTCACTAACAAGACTGCAAGATGACGCCACTCATCCTACATTCATCCCCATTCATACTTGCCTTATTTGTATGGTCCGGCGACCCATTTTAACTCTTCCAAAGCTAAAAATGCAGAAATAATGACAATGCGACACGTATTGTTGACAATCTCAAGTGGCCTTGGTCATTAAGCGTAAAACTGGATCCTCAAACTACAATTTTGTGTCCGTGGTTATTAAGATTAAGACTTATACGGCCATTCATAAATTATGACAAAAGCCAAAACCCGCAATCCTAGTTTAGTGAAGTACAGAGCAGGTAGTCAGATGGATGAGCGTTCTAATTAGACTGCGCTGTACGAGCACGTAATCGTCAATAGACTTAACAGAAGAGAAGATGTTACACAGCTTTGTTGTTTTCCGTGGCCGCTATTACAGTAGCATATAGTCCAGGCGCTAAACGGGTTGAGTATGCACTGAAAGTCTGACAAAATTTGACTTTTGATTATTGTTGGGGACATCTAGTAGATGAAAAAAATCGATGATGTCGCATTTCTAGGGTGGTCACAACTCGGGGGGGAGGGGGGGAAGTTGCGCGGGTCATCGGTTTACGTTTCCGCGTCTAACTCACAAACGGTTAATGATAGAAAGGTGAATTAAGCGTCTATCTACGCCTAAATATATTGTCTTTTAAAAAGGTTATTACAACATTTCTTCTATCTCTTATACTTTAGGCGCTAATCAACATTTATTGCAAAAAATGAAATTTAAAAATACTTAAAAATGAAATATCGGAAATATTGCGCTTGTTTAGGGCATGTTACAAACTATTTATGGTTAGAAAAACTAACAAGTAGTACAACAACCCCAAGTTTAAAGAAATCCGTGCAAAAACAACAGAGCTACGTTGATTTCAGTAAGAGTAAACGTGGAAAATTCGTAGTAGTATCGAGGCGCGCATGGACGGTACGTAGCCCACAGTCGATATAGGTTTGATGTTGTAAGTAACTATGGGAAAGCTGAATTTTTCTATGCTGTTAGACCATGTTGAGATGAGCATTTTCCCAAAAGTCCCCACTCCTACCCCTTTGTGCTTTCCTCTACCCCCCCCCTTTTAGATAAATTTACAGTCTCTTAGAAATTAAGCTATAACTTTAAAACGGGTAAGGATAATAACGCAATCTTTTATTAATCATTTTGCGTTATGATATTCTACAAAAAGTGTTTACCATGGTATCCTAAATATTCATAGTTAAAAAATATCATAAACATAAAAAAATATTTTTTACGGATTAATTTATGAAACTTTTTTTGTTGATTTTTTATACGAGGTCGCACAACAAAATGTTTGATACATAATTTGAGGTGCATAGTTTACATTTTAAAATGATACATAGTTATTAACAGTTTGTTTGCATATAGTAGTTATAGATAGTACAGTATATTGATTTTACAGGACTCAGGCTTTTTTGTGCACCGCAACAATGAAAAAAATTACGTATATTATGGTTTTTGTATTTGAATTTGCCGCTTTATATAGATTATATTAACGTTATGTAGCTCATTCAGTACATATACAGACTGTAGTGGATACATATGAATGAATATCGTGCATTGCTGCTGTACGCCAGAGCCTCATTTTATTATACAGAGTGTCTCACCTAAAGTGAACCAATAGATAACTTTTTTATTATGAGATATAGAGTTAACTTCTTATGGGACACTACCCTTTTTTTAAGATGTTTTTTTTTAGTGGTTTCGAATTTTAAAAATATGTTCGCCATTTTCCAATATGGCTGACAACTTTGTTAGTCCTATGGAATACCCTGTATTTTATGATTGTTTTAGAATGTAAACGCACAACTTTTAAACCTTTTTATTCTTGAAATTTTTCTCTAAAGCTACTTGTTTAGGAGTTACATCGAAAAAGAAATGGTTTGTGAGTACATCCTGCATCCTCACAGCTCATAAACTTAAGTTTAAGAGCGGAAATACAAAGAATAAACAAGTTTTCAAATCACATCTACATTTAAAAAAAACCATAAAATAAATTGTTCCAATATCAAAGTAAGCTAGCATTTTTGAAAATGGTGGCCATTTTTAAAACAACAAAATCAGTATTTTTTAACGTATTTTATATATTTTTTTGAACGAGGACTTATATGTGACTTATTTATTATTTGTACTTTCTCTCTCAACTTACTCGTTTATGAGCTACAGGATGCCGAATGTACACCACAAGCCTTTCTTTTAGATATAACACGCTGTAACTCCTAAATGAGGTAGGTTTAGAGAAAAAATGTCACGAATAAGAAAATAGCTTTTAAATTGTAAAAGAATACTAAAATACAGCGTATTCCGTAAGAAATAATAAAGTTGTTGGCCATATTGAAAAATTGTGGATATATATTTATTATTCGTAACCATCCCTAAAAACATTTTTTACAATTAAAAGGGGTCGTCTAATAAAAAGTTAACTCTATATGGAAAATAAAATTTGTGTATGTTCACTATGTAATCTCAACCGGGATGAAACGTGTACCCTTTTATAGCAGAATCTCCAATTTAAAAAAAAGATACGTCAATTTTGGTCTAACAAGTTATATTTAAATGAATATGAGTTTTTTTGAATTTTTAAATGGCAAAGATTGGCGGGCACTTGGAAATTATCTTAAAGAGGCGTGGAGTAAAGGGTGGGAATTGATAATGGAGTATAATTATTAAATTTAAGATTTGAAATATCGATACAAAAATTGGAAAAATCTATGTAATTTAAAAAAATTATAAAATACGGTATTGTTTGTTAAGTATCTATCAAAGTAAATTATAAAAGTAACAGGTTTGTTTTATGAATTATAACTGTTTGTAGGAAAAATTCATATTCTCAGTAGGCTACATTTAAATTTTATTAGTTATTCAATTGTTATCTGATCTTTATTAGTATGTAGTGCTATTTGTGTATGTTCTGTAGTGGAAATCAGTTTATTTTATGAATAAGTGTATGTGATTCATGGCATTTTTTTAAACGGTTTTAAAATATTTTAAAATCAGTGTGTCTAACACAAAACAGACAGTCTTTGACCATTGTTCTTTGCATTTAAATAAAAAACACTGTATTGATATTTTATTACAATGAACACATTTTCTTCTTCTTCATCATCTATCTTCTTCATCATTTATTCATCTAATAATTCTTTTTGTAGATTATCGTAACGCAAAATGATTAATAAAATATTGCATTATTATCCTTACCCGTTTTAAAGTTATAGCTTAATTGCTAAGAGGCTGTAAATTTATCTAAAAAGGGGGGGTTAGAGGAAAGCACAAGGGGGGAGGAGTGTTGACTTTCGGGAAAATGATAATCGCAAAATGGTCTAACAGCATAGAAAAATTCAGCTTTCCCATAGTTACTTACAACATCAAACCTATATCGACTGTGGGCTTCGTACCGTCCATGCGCGCCTCGATACTACTACGAATTTTCCACGTTTACTCTTACTGAAATCAACGTAGCTCTGTTGTTTTTGCACGGATTTCTTTAAACTTGGGGTTGTTGTACTACTTGTTAGTTTTTCTAACCATAAATAGTTTGTAACATGCCCTAAACAAGCGCAATGTTTCCGATATTTCATTTTTAAGTATTTTTAAATTTCATTTTTTGCAATAAATGTTGATTAGCGCCTAAAGTATAAGAGATAGAAGAAAGGTTGTAATAACCTTTTTAAAAGACAATATATTAAGGCGTAGATAGACGCTTAATTCACCTTTCTATCATTAACCGTTTGTGAGTTAGACGCGGAAACGTAAACCGATGACCCGCGCAACTTCCCCCCCTCCCCCCCGAGTTGTGACCACCCTAGAAATGCGACATCATCGATTTTTTTCATCTACTAGATGTCCCCAACAATAATCAAAAGTCAAATTTTGTCAGACTTTCAGTGCATACTCAACCCGTTTAGCGCCTGGACTAATAGGCCCCCCCCCTTAAACTAAATACCAGTACTAAAATAATTGGCCTTGCATTTGTCATACAGTTGGCCTTCGTTTAGATGATGAGTATATGAATATAACTCTTACGCACCATTAGACACATGAAATATATTTAGGCTGCTTATGTAAAAACTAAGCAAAAGTATAACAAATCATTTTTGTTTGATATTTTTAATAAAAGAAATCCCAAATAGTAATCAGCACAGCTAGGAAACATTTAATTGGGTTTGCGTTGATTTTATGTACTAATTATTTTGAAAATACTACAAAATGCAGTAAACGAACAGTAAACCGATCGAAAAAACCATACATAAATATAAATTCTCAAAGTGTATTAAAACTTTTGCAAACCATTAAAATAACGGGTAATAAATTATACAAAAGTAAACCGGAACGCATTGTTTCCCATGTCCGATTACCACTAAGCGTGATCTTTATCAAACTGCGGTGGGAGTTGAAGGCCTGCAGCTGGCAGTCGGCGGGAATACATCGATTGAAGGCCTGCAGCTGGCAGTCGGCGGGAATACATCGATTCCCAGTCCCCACGGCAGCAGCCGCCACGCAACGTATGTTGGCATGACTGAGGCTGTTAAGGCGACAGTAACTGTCGTCTTATTCGTACTGTCGCCTTAACAGCTTCTAGTATGTTTATATATATATATATATATATATATAATACAATATATATAATACATTGATATTTGACCATATAGTCAAAGGAATTACCTTATTAAAATCAGGTGTGATTATTTGTTTGTATTACTGTATTACTGTATTCTGTTTTTTTCAGCTTACCTTAACCAATGAATTAATACTTACAAAGTCAAACGGGGTGAAGCCCGTGGGTAACAGCTAGTTTTATATTCTCACTCTTCTATCAATTACAAATTCTGTATTTTAAACCACTGGGGTAGGCTGTATTAAAAGGTACAACCCTCCCAAAGTACGAGTGATTGGTTTCATAGATACTATATTAAATCTGGGGAGCGAGCTGTCCAGTGGTTAGAGTGCGGGACTCCGGATCCTGGGGTCCCGGATTCAAATCCCGCCAAATCACCAATGGATTTTATCTAAGTGATAATGCCATAACCCCTAGGTCTAGCCTGAAGTAATGTGAAAAACAATTCCGGGCTCGTGAATACAGTCCTAGGACAAAAAAAAATGTGTTAGGGGTCCATACAAATAAGCGATATTGATCAAAATTATAATTCAGTGGTCCTTTTTAACGGAAAAATTATACACACTGCAGTGATGATGTATCGTGTTATTATGTTGACTGACGGAACAGGGATTCAGAGTATTAGTTTTTAAACAATTTGTATTTAAACTCTAAATGTAGTAAAGTTAAACTTACTCTGTAGATAATTACACCAATATAAAATCCATTTTCGTTTCCTTATTACATAGTTATATGTTTCATTTAATAGCCGAAAAATAATAAAAGTGTACCTGAAAAGATATTGATTACATTTTGCAGTTTAGTTTCAACCGTAAATTTGAGTGTACATCAACAGATCAACTATAAATATAATCGGTACCGATGTCAAAGTCTCCTACTTTAGTTTTATATCAACTAATTTTGAATCTAACCATACTGCTTATTCCTTTACCCTCAAATTTAAACCAAATGTACTCTAATCTAGAACTAGTATTATACTTTTTTAATCTCCAAATGTATGATTGTGTGACATTTATAAACATTTACGAGCAAACTCTTGTTTCCTCTGTAGTGTCTAACAATACGATGGACCAGCTCCATTGTAAGGCACGATAGTCCTGTCTGACAATGAGAGGATTAAACAAAGCTGGCCTAAATACCACAATCCTTCATTCCGTTAGGCGTCCTTCTCTATTCTACTGAGCAGTTAATGTAAGTGAAATTATTTTATTTTCATAAAAATAATTTTTGGAATATCATAGCGACAAATATTTATTCATGACAACAGTTGAAATGATGTTTTATTAGTAAAAAAGAAGTGTATTGAAATTTTTTTTGTTTTTGTATTTGAAATTCATGTTTTTAAAAATTAGTTAGAAGAGGTGCCAGGACATATTTTCTATTGTAGCAGATATTGTTCACATACTAATTCTGTATAAGTGTGATATGGTTTTAAAATAATACAACTGGTAATCTGTTTTAATGAACTTAATAAGCACATCTACAACAGTTAAATAAAATTTTTTATTTCGACTACGTTTACAGTTTACTGCTTTTAGTAATCAATAAATCAGATTTTACTAATTTAAATAATACATAATACCTAACCCGTGATGTCATGTAATTTGACGTTGAATGTCCGGATTTTACACGTTCAGAAAGTTTAGAAAACACCGAAGAATAGACATTTATAATGCAACTACAAGTCTTTGTACGGCAAGTCTTTGTTTGGCACTAGCCTATGTGTACCGAGAGCTTATAGTAAAGTGTGTTTACAAAGTTGCTAGAAGTAACTGCAGGGAAAAATGTAGTACTTTGAAAAAGACAAACTACAAAATACATGCATTGTGTGCATTGTATAAAACACATTTTCAAATAGCTGTAATTCAACTAAAAGTAACAAGGATTCCCTCTTAAAAATGGTAATAATGCTTTTCATCCCCTTAGTTATTTAATCATACCACTTCATCTAAATTTGACAAAGAGTAATTGGTGTTGTATTACACAAAAAGTCTTAATAGAAATATAAACACCTCATAGTTTAAACAGTTATTTATGATTTAATGAACTATACTTGGTAATATCGCACTAAGGTCAGCTTATACAAGAATTATTAGATAGAGCCTGTTAAAATGAACTGGAAGCTTAAAACCTAAAACGCAATATTTAACTAAGATCATTGATGATCATCATTAATAATGTTGTGACGTGGGTGTTCGCAGTACATCTAACGCTAAATATCGTCAAACTACATCTAAACCCAGTTCTCTCGTATAAGAGAAGCTGTCTTGGCAAAGAATGTATTCTCCCAACCAAAATCTAAAATTATAAAATATTAAAATATGCCAACATAGGTAATCATTTTGAACGTATTTGGAGAATTTTATTAAAGAGGTATAAAGAACAACCATAGAATTGAGTAAGATTATATTTAGTATGCAGAGCTCTTTATTACGCCTATATTGGGTCGAGATGATGAAAACTATTGCAATTTTACTATCAAATAGTCAACATTTTATGGGAAAAATCTTAAAGGAGGGGACGACGGATGAGAATATGAGTTGACTCTTCCCAGAAGTTTTGATCGTGTTAAATGTAGGGATAGATATCACGAAATTTGCACCATAGTCAGTAGGAATTTCATTGGAGACTGAGTTCAACATCGCAGCTTTACCTTTGATTTGGGAAATTACTACAATGAATATTTAATCATGGAAGTAATCATAAATCTAACATAATCAATAGTATGGTGGTATTCAAAACACCGCTCAAAACGTTAACTATAAAAGGACCAAGTCTTAAATTGATGAAGGATAATAAAAAGAACACACAATAATAAAAATAATTATTTTAGTATGGGTAGTCAAGAAAGACTTTTTAATCGTTTGAAGAAAACGTATTTTATGATTAAGCATTTAATTAATCTGCTACAATTCCTATTCAAGGTTACATGCATTTTCATAGTGATGATCAACTCAACCAACTAAGCTCCTAAGAATATATAATTTATTATATAAATTATATATAAATTCCTAAAGTATTGCATCATATCTCGCCAACCAATGACTAAGTAGGTACCTTTAATTCCAATTACATTTTTGAATGCTTAAATCATCCAAAAAGTTCCATGTATTAAAATGTAAGATAGATATTAACACATTTTTTTATTATCTTAAAGAAATTACCGAATGAGAATTACTGACCACAGTTTCATGTACAAAGAAATGGATCACGTAAAACATCATAAACAAATTATTTAGATGATAAATTAATTTAGATTAATTATTTAGAACTAATTCACCTTGTAACTAAACATTGAATTACAAACACAAAAACAATTTACCAGAGCTTAGATATATATATATTTTTTTTTTAATAAAAATGAATACTTTTAAACACCGGTTAAAGAAAGATTAGTTAAATGGTCCAAGCTATAGTTACAAAAACCACTCCACTGGATTATTTTGTTTCCATTAGCAAGGCCATTTTTGTTTGTTTTTGGGATTATGTGAAGATTGTAAAAACTATGGAAAACATGTATACAACCTGTATATTTTGTAAATTACTCTCTCTTACTTCCAAGCAAGTTTTAAGAAACGCTAGTGTACAACATTTATCGTTATAGATTCCCTAGCTTATCAACGGTTTTTAACACGTTTGAAATTGCGATGGATCAAAGGCAATTTTTGTGTAGTCTTTTTCAAACTGTTAACTTAATTGCCGATTGTAGTTTGTAACAGTTTACACTTCTTTGTAACAGTTTTTACATATTAAAAGATGGATTTAAATTATTAAATTAGTTACAGTTAGTATGTGGTATTTTAAGTGTAAATGACAATTGTTAATATTTTTCGTAATTAATCATTTATAGAGTATATAATTATTTTTCAAACTATTTTTCTGGCAAAGCCGTATTATAAGGGTTAAATACGTTTCTATCCTAAAATGTAAAAGAAAATTCTACAAATCAGTTAAAAGAAACCTTATGAAGTGAATCTTAATGTAAATTCTACTTCATACTTCATCCGAGTGTAACCATATTTTGTATGGACTTTTACTTATAAAAGGTAAACAAAATTTTCAACACTTTTGCTTCTTTGTTGTGCATATTTTCAGATATCATGTGACAAATCCGTATAACACCTTGTCTTTGAAACAAGAAATGTTTATTTATAATTCAAAAAATCGTGTTGGACTTCATTGAAAGTTCGTATATTAAATAAAAATGACTGTTAAAACAACTTTTTAAACTTGCGCTTGGCCCCATAAAAGCTTATTTGCATAGCAAAATTTTACTTAAAGATAAAGCTCTCCACGAAACGTCCGTAACACATTGTGTTGTCTTAACGGTTAATCCATTAACTGTTAGATAAACCATTTAAACGTATATCGATTCCATGAACAAGTGAGTGCCAAATAAACCCTTATGTGTGTCTTCAAGCCCTTGCAATATCAGTACTGGGAGCAGTAAAACATTTTTGATATCTCTTTAACATGCACTTTACAAAAATTAGATTGATTTGGGTTGGGTAAAGAGCTTTTAAGATTGACCATGACATTTATATAATCAGAGGCTAATTGATCAGAGGAGAATTGATTTCATATCTTAAATTTCTCGAAAATCTGAAAAAAAGTGATTTGTTGATAGTTTGCTCAACATATTTCTTACGATGACTAGAATACTTTAATACTATAATTATTATTACAATTCGACAGTTGCTACCATTAGAACTAAAGATGGCATTTCAGGTTTCATTTTAAAGAGAAATTTTCTTCTTTCCAATGTAAAAAAATAAATTCTCACATTATGTAACTAATGAAATATTTAATCAACATATAATAAAGAATAATCACGACAAATTTAAAATATACGTTGGTTCTCCATTATATCTAAGAAATAATACCGTTATGCAATTATTGGGGTAGGCCAATTTTCGTCGTCGGAAAGTAAGTTTAAAAAATATAAATAAAAAAGCAATAAAACCTTGCAACGAATGTACTAGTAAATAAGGAAAAACTGCTTCTAATGATTCTATAAATATATTGTAAACCAGCTGACAAAAGCAGGTGTTTAGTTATTGTTCCCTGAGAAGATTATTTCCTCCAGCCTAATTATTGTTCTTTTCATCTCAATTTTTTTTTTTTTTATGTTAAAAGTAGATTAAAATGTAATACTATAGCACCGTGGGATTTTTACTATTGTAGTACTGTTTAAATTTGTAAATTTGCATAATCACCTCCGTGGTATGTCAATATTTATTTATGGTAAAACACTAGCTATGGAAATTGACAATCCGTAAGTACATATGTTTTTATTCATACGTCCTCTATATTTACCACTAGCCTAAAGCGTAATATGAATGAATGGCTAGTACCAATATAACTCTGTGTATGGTCACAACCTGATGCTAGATCGATTTCAAAACTCATTCCAAAGTCAAACAATAATTAATTACCAAATGATGTAAAATAACGATGTATATTAAACAGACCTATGATGTGCTAAACATAGTCATAACTAATTGGGTTTCTTGCTTCAACCCCTTGTAACCAACAGTTTGCAATAGTTGGCGAGGAACAGGCAACCCAATAAGCGAAGTCTAATCACTTAAGTTTCTGGCAGATGCAGCTTGTCAATTAAGAACAAGTCCAAGTCTTGACGCAGAATTAATCAGGGATCGTGTTCGTAGTCTTTGTCTCACGTCCGTCTTCTATTTCTGCTTGCCAAAGGCTACAAAAGCTTTTTCCTACAGTTACCTAACAATGTACATGTTCTCTCACTGATTTGAGAAAGCAAAGAGGCCAATACGCTCATCAGTGAGACAATGTTAACATTGTCTCACTCTAATTACTTTGTCTCACTCCAGATTTGCAACGTGAAGGCACGAAATAGTGAGCGCGTAACATGCAGGCAACGTAGTATGCGCGCGAAATACGTTGGCAGCACTGGCTGTAAATCAGCTGGTCAGCTGTTGTACTGTTGTATTTGTCACTTCACATTAAATGTTTAAAAGTTCACTTCTGTGTAAAAAGCGGTTATGTTTCTTCACCAATTTATTTGTTTTATGGTAACTGTAGGAAAAGTATAATGTGCAACTCGAGTTCAAAGTACAATTGCCTCACTCGAGCAACCATTCCTCACTCGCCTACGGCTCGTGAGTAAGGATTTCTCTCGAGTGAGTCAATTGCTCACTTTTCTCACTAGTTGCACAAATAACTATTTAATACCTGGGAGCACAGGAACGTTCAAAACTATAAACCAAAATAAACACCTATTCAAATAAATATTATTTTACAACAGGTGAATGCTAAGGTATGTATAACTGATTAATAATTTCTCCATTATTACTGCCATTTATGAAAAAAGTGCATCCTAAGTATACCTTTGAAAGGGCGCTGACTGTTCCTCAGGTAGTCAAAACAACACTCGAAGGAAGTCGGGTACTCTGTAGTATCTTCTCACATAGATATTTCCTAAAAATATTCTTCTCGCTTAGTAAAGAAAAAATAATGTTTAGGATTTTTTGTTTGTACCTTTGTGGCCAAATCTTAACCTAAAAATACAAGGCTGAGGTAGTTCATTTAAACTCTCATTTAACTTATAATAAGAAAAAAAGAATTCTTGGGTTACAAGATTATTGTTTTTAACAAGCACACTTTAAAATTAGCAACTGAAATCTGTATGATACACATTTTCATAATTGTTATATTATGTTTCCAAGATATTTAATTCCTTAAGAAAATGTTTATGCTAACCAAACACGTAAGACAAAAAAAGTATTATTTACTGTATAACACCGTTTACAAGCGTACAATTGAGTATTTTTTCCTACACCATATCAATGTTATATCACATCGAACTCATTTATTATACTGTTGATACCAGCGGATAATCTTGAAATCCTAATTACGGCCAACCCCAGAATCCAAGGATTTAAATTGCTTTTGAAAGGGAGCTGTTAATGAACTGTTACTGAACATTCTCTCAATCAACTTTAAGACTTTGTTAGGGGTCATTAGGCTTCGTTTCTTAGGAAAGTCTTTAATCAAACGTTTTGACTTACTCAGACTATTAAAACCGATTATAATATCAATTTGATGATGACTCAACACAATCTATTTTATCCATGTATATGAAATTTCCCATATATATTCTCTGGTAGTAATTTCATAACAACCTATCTGACCTTAAAGTTATTTTTTTTTACAACCGTTTACGCCATAATGTATACACCTTAATTATACTCCGTTATTTATTAATATTTTAACTCAAGATGAAAAAAGTTGTTTAGTTTTTTAACACGACTTTTGAACCAGTATATTATGCGTGTATGAGAGAAATTCTTTAAAGGAAACAATCCCCCAAAAAACAATCTTGTTTTTTTAACTATGTTTTGATTTTTAGGGCCTATCTATATTGAGCAATTGTTATTTTTATAAAGTTAATAGTAACTTATTTTCCATCAAGTTATTTTAACTTTTTCCACAGAAATTGATTAAATAAGGCGAAGGGGGAAGTGACATTCAAGAATCAAAGGCCGAGTCTAAAGGGAGGAGGTAAACTGCTCCCTTTTGGCTGGTGCCGAAGTGAGGCTGTGGTTGCGAAATGTTAGCATTTACTGTACCGTTTCGTACCTGAACAAATTTCGACGTGCTTTGTGAAACCAGAGTATGAATCACTAAAATAGCGTTTATTTTTTGGTTTGGTGTAAGTCACTAAGTCTGAGGGGTAGGTTTTCAGCTTTGATCTCAAATAAAAACCTAAAATATGTTATTTCCGTTGTGGTACAACTTTAAACGGTGTTTTTCTTTTAAGGAGGAGCAATTTACGTCCAGCCTAAAGAGTACAGTCAAGACAACAACTTCGCACCACGGCTTCCTAGCCAAGGGCAAGCAGTTTACCTACAGTCACTTTAAAACGTATGCGACGTAAGCCGATTATTACCGGTTTTAGCCGTTTATTTCAATTACCTAACAAAACAATGGGGTATTGTGAAATTGATCTTGTTTATGATATTACATAATGAAGTCACATCCATTATAGATTATTGAGAGATGCTTAGTAATATTTAGGTCCATTTTTCAATGAAACTTTTTTCTAAAGAAATTCCATTTTAGATCTTTAAACAATTAAACTATTCTTATAACAATTTAAATGAAAAAAAACTGTTTTGTTAATTTACAGGACGACTTCTTCCGTAATAGACGCACATGAAAAAGAATTGAAGATATTGAATTGTGATATTCAAACTAAACAGCTGATATATACCCGAGGCTAAATACACTTGCCTAAAGCTAACCTTTGTGATGTATCAATGTTTGTGACTTATCACAATCAAAGCTTGTGTTATGTCAATATTACTGGGATAATCACAGTTCACAGTTGTAAATATGGTTGCCTTAGAGGATATATGAACTATTTACAGATCATTACTCAATAAAAAAAATGATTTAGCAAAGGAAGATTGTTTTCTTATTAGCTGTTCAAAAAGATTATTAAAAATGCAATAGTTATTATATTTTTATCGATATACATTTATACATTTTTATGGATATTTATTTGTCGTTTGTTTTCATGAATTCGATTTCATTAAAATAACAGAAATCGTTGGAAAAAGTAAAAGTTTTCCGTTTTTCTGTAACATTACATACTTCAATAAAGTACAATTGAAATTTATTTACTTGCACTTGTTTGGGCTTTTTAAGTTTTGAAACTAAAAAGTTATTATTTTATTAGCACTCTAATTCAAATTATTTCTACCTTTGAAAATAAACGTAAATCGTTTTATGATCGAAAAAGAGCTTGTTGGTCGTAATAATTATAAACTACAAGGAAAATGGCTTTACAGACTTAACGACTGTTTAACATTATACCCTGTAGAATTAAAACTATACATAATTATATACAAAATTCATACAAAACGCAAATTATCAAAAATTGAAAATCTATCAGTATGTTATGGAAAGCAATTAATTTGGCATAACTTTGTGAATTATTTACGTAAATTATATTAAGTATATGTAGTGAAGTGAAATAATACGTTTTTGTCCTTGAAACTTTTCTCTTGAAATATTTTAAAAATTAAACTTAGATTATTTTATTTACATGGTAACGCCATTTTACAAGGTAAGGTAAGATAGTATAAAAGTAACACTAGAAGGTATATAGAATTAAAATTAACAGAAAATAAGTGCTATAAATTTACAATAACAACAAAGAAAATAAGACAACAATAATAATTTTTAAAAATGCAATAACAACCAAACAAAACAACAACAAAATACATATTAACGATTCCCTGAGAGGTAGTTATGCAATTTCTAACTAGCTAAACGTTTGATCATAACCATCCATTGGATCAAAAAAAGATCTCTTTCTAGAGAGTTACATGAAAACCACACATACGACAATGTTATATTACTCACACACCGTAATTTTTCATTAGGACAGTATTATTGTACAGTCAGTTTAATATTGCTTAAGCGGGTTGTTAAAATCTTCGAAATAACTCTGAAGTGTGAGTTAAAAAAATATTTCTTAACCATATACAGGAACGTCAACGGTTTTTTTTACAATAAGAGGTACAGTGAGGTTAAGTTTGTCTACAAAGCACGGTTCTCGACTGCTTCTATGTGACTAATTCCTGATATTACACCAGATGTAGGGTAAAGCCCCAATCAAGTGGGTAAGCCACCGACTCCTGACAGAGGAGCTACTCATCCTTACATAAGGAGATCAAAGGTATGGTAGGCCTATACCTAGGTTAAAGTGAGGTTACTAATTAATTAAGAGCTGTATCTGTCCGTTGGTTGGGTGATTTTTTAAAGTAAATTTTGAAGTAGTTTTTTTTTTTTTTTATGAATTTAGAAAAGTATTATTTCAGTGTGGAGAGGCAAATTTGTTTTTTATAATAAAAAAAGTTATTCTGTAACAATTTAAAGTTGCATGAAAACATATAAATTCAATCCAACGATTAGAAACAGAAATTTCCATTTTTGGAAGATTATCTATTACGACTAAAATCAATCATAAAAAAATACACGGAAGTAAATTATTAAAATTCTCCCAAATTAAGGTAAGAGTAATAAATAAATAATAATAATAAATAAAAAGGCCTTTATTTACAAGTGAGTTTCATATACATGATTTTCAAACTTACTCAAGTCAAACTAAAACCAAACTAACCTAATATAATAATATAAATAGAAATATAATATACAAAATAACTACAAAGAAAAAACATTTACAATTTACATTTGTTTTTCTGCATTGCGGCCCTGAATGAGCCATACGATTTGGACCTCTTTATGTCCTGAGGGAGGCCATTATACAACTGTGGGCCAAAATAAGAAAATGACTTTCTTCCAACCTCAAGCCTCACTTTCGGAAAGTGAAGCCTCCGGTCGGAACGAGTACCACGCAGGCAGATCTCCCCCCTGTACTTAAGCCTCTCGCTGAGGTACTGAGGCTCTCCCAGCGTGAGAACTTTGTGGACCAGGCAGCAGGTCAGCCTCCTACACATTTCATCCATTGGGATGAGCTTTGCAGCATCTCGGAAGGAGGACATGTGGTCAAAGCGGTTAAGGCCAAAAATGAACCTTATAGCAGAATTTTGAATTCTTTGAACTCTTGCCATATCCTCCTTAGAGATGCTGTTTCCATATGCAGGAAATCAATATGTAAAAGCTGGGAGGACCAAGTACCGCATGAGTTGCATTTTGGCATATTCTGGCAGTAGAGTTTTAAATCTGCTAAGACCCCTCAGTCTAGAAGTCAGTCAGTTGGCAGTCAGTCGTTGAACTGCAGATGTGACATGGTCATAAAAAGAGAGGTCTTTGTCAAGTACAACACCAAGCGTGTTGACAGTGTCACAAACAGACAATCTCATGCCATCAAGGGTGACTTCCTTGTAGTATGGCAGGGCTAATTATTTTCACATATCAACTTCCTCATGTCATTGATGGAGCAATGAGCAAAGTGACAAGGGGCCTAGAACATACAATGGGGACTTGTTCAGAGACTGGAAGACGTCGACTTCCTGAGGATTCATGCATCATGACTTACAGGATGACAGTTAGTAGATAAAGAAGAAAAGAATGTTGGCCTAAAGATAAACCTAAGAAACATGAGCTTAATAAAGCTTAACAATTATAAATAAGATAGCCATAGAAAGAGTCGAAGAGTATGTATATCTTTGAATACTTTTTCCCACAACAGGTGGGACAGATGAAGACATGACGTAGGGGATTAGGAAAGCGCAGGAGTCTTTGCCTTGGCCAAGGTGTTCAGTTTAGGCTAGAGTGGGTTTAAATTACGCTTAGCTTGCTGACACCAATATGGCAAACAAACCAGCTGAGAAGAAGCATCAAACTAAAAATATTTGGTAGTTATGTCACGTTTGCACTCTTGTATGATTGTCATACTTAGAAAAAAAACGGAACAAGAAAACCCCAGATGTTTATTAATAGAGTCTCAGATGAATTTTCAACATCCGTTAGCCAAACACCCTTTTAAATACAAGATCTCAAGATTATGATGTAAACAAATAATTATGGAGTGGAGCTGAGACGGACCCTGTTGAAACCATAATTCAAATAAATAAATAAGGGTGGATAGTTCACACCTTAAAGAAGGATAACAATAAAATTAACCGACAAGCTCTACACTGGAACCCGAAAGGAAGTAGTCATATATGATTTAATATTCTGATCATTCTACTTTTCACTTGTTAGTGCTTATACTATTGAAAAAATGTGTATTATACATTTTTAACAGATAAAATATAGTTTAATATGTAATCGGTATTGTGTTAGATATACAAATTAAAATGGTTACTTTGAAATTGTAGTGGTTTAAAAGTGCTATATAAAAAATGGCAATGTTGGAAAAACATGTTGTCAGTTTTTATCCATGATGCTGCTCTAAACAAATCCCGGTTTGACGATACGTGTTTTAGACATTGACATGGATTGAATCCGCGTGCGACGGCTTAAGCTTTGTATGTTTTATCTAAGTGATAGGTGTTGTGTGTTTATTTAAAATTATTTTACTTATGATTTTTAAGTTTAAAGATTGTGTAAATTCTAGTGTAAGTTGTTTTAAATGCAGATTCTGAAGCTACGATGACAACACTTGGCCACTGTCCTACACTGCGGGATCGTACTTCTCTGAATGTTTTGACCATAAAGTTGCTTGTTCGTGATGTAGAACACACATTTCCAAAATGTTTCCAGCATTAAAGTAGATGTTGGCTCGTTTTAGAACGCAAAATATGTATATAAATTTCCTATTACCTAGCTAAACTATGGTTTATACATGTAAAACATTAGATTTTATCGTGAAATGAGGTCAATAGCTCGTTTTGAATTTAATTTTCCGCAAGGGTTTGTAATTATATCTGATAGACATCTACAAAGTATACATACCATCGATTTAACTACATAACTGCTGATAAATTTTGCACAATCACTTCAATATATATTTTTTCAACATATATCCCGGATTCTTTTTTTTATCTATCCTTTATTCTACCAGTGATGAACGTGACGAGATACAATCCAATGGCAGCTGTGGATATTGTCACAGACGGATGTGTTGTTTGGAGTCAAATCTGTAACAATGTGACAACTTCCGGTGGGTATTTGTTGGGACATCTGTTATCGTTTATATTGCTAAAAATACATTCCTATTCCATTTAGCAACAATAAACAATACATTCGAATTTTTTTACATTTTGACGAGCATTACCTCACTTATCCTCATAAAACTCTTACTTATTTTTAGATGAAAAATTTTAAACGACAGACAAATAATGAAACTTATCAACCTTATATGGAATGGGTATTCCTTAGTATGTATAACAAACTAGCTTTGTTTGGATTCGAGCTTAAATATAGCACTCAAAAGCTCAATCAATTCACACTATGCACTAATAAAAAGGAAAGTATTTGTTATTTTATTGATTTTGTTGACTAAATGACGTACTTTGCAGTTTTACTTCAACTTTTCTAAAAAAAGCAAATACTGTAAAACCATTATACATAAAGTAAAAGTATGAACACAACAATAAAGATGTTGGAGAATGCCTCAAACACACATATCTACCGAAATTCTTTCATATACAAGAGGGTATTATAATACAAAAGAATACCATAGGAGGTATTTAATCAAACAGTCCAGTTATTTATTAAAATCTCTTACTTAGGCTATATCTCACAAAAATATTCATATACAATGTGAATACTTTGTTTAGGATAATAAATAGCATAACTATTAAATCTTTTTGATCCAGTATCATTCAAAACTAATCTCGTGTTGATATGAATCTACTCTAGCTAATTACTCAATAGTTGGGTTAGACAATAATGGATCACAGAATACACCTAGAGGTAACTTAACTAATATGGTTTAGACTCCATTACCCGGAATAATTATGAAACAATGAAATGTGGTAAAGACAAATTAAAACAATAGTTGCATATTACTGGTTTTCAAACGTATTAACCTTTATAAACATTCCATTTAGTTGTTAAATATCTTTTATAATGATGCACATAAAATCATACTGAATTATCTTATAGCATTATACATCTTTTGAATTTAATTGTATACAACGGTGTAGAGAGTTTTATATTTCAAGACGCAAGTTGAACTATAGTGATGACCCAAAATCAGACTGTTTAACAAACTGACAAAATTGAAAGAAATATATAAAAGCATATTACATTAATAACAATAGGAGGCCATGTGTAAGATTAAAGATGAAAGTACGAGTGTACACAGGGAGTTTTACGGTGAAATAATTTAATATACAAAATAAATGTTTTATGACATGAGCACATTATTTACTGAATTCTACAATTCATTATATTGCAGTTGCATTCTTTTACTGAAATTATTCGGTACTTCTCTAGCCATAAAGTTAAAGGTCAATGCCAATACATCCACTGACAGTTATTTATAGTCTTTAAATAGTTATTTAAAAATTGTTTAATATAAAAATCTTAATATTAACCGTTAAGTTGGTTTTAAGGGTAAATTGTAAGGGTTATTTAAATTCGTACTTAAATGGAATTGTTTCGTCTCAAAGTGAATTTTATTTTTAATATATGTCTTTTAGTTATATCAAATCAATCAAAATTTTACTGTCAACGGTAAAAATAAAAATAAAATTTATAGAATAATACTGATCAATTTGTGTTCAAATATCCAGGAACCACTGTGTATAATGAAGCGTTAATCATATAGCTTCCCTAAAAGGAAACAAAGTAGATGTACAAGTTAGTAGTTGAAGTTTGTCTGTTATTCCAGTCACGACTATCACTCAAGTCAGCAACACTGAGACGCTTCTTGTGTACTCTGGAGATGACTCATGTGTCACTGAGTGCACATAACATTGGTATAGATCCGTATAGTACAAGCAGTGAAAGTTAGTAGTTAAAGTTTGTCTGTTATTCCAGTCACGACCATCACTCAAGTCAGCAACACTGAGACGCTTCTTGTGTACTCTGGAGATGACTCCTGTGTCGCTGAGTGCTCATAACATTGGTATAGATCCGTATAGTACCAGCAGTGAAAGTTAGTAGTTGAAGTTTGTCTGTTATTCCAGTCACAACCATCACTCAAGTCAGAAACACTGAGACGCTTCTTGTGTACTCTGGAGATGACTCATGTGTCACTGAGTGCACATAACATTGGTATAGATCCGTATAGTACAAGCAGTGAAAGTTAGTAGTTGAAGTTTGTCTGTTATTCCAGTCACGACCATCACTCAAGTCAGCAACACTGAGACGCTTCTTGTGTACTCTGGACATGACTCATGTGTCGGTTGAGTGCACATAACATTGGTATAGATCCGTATAGTACAAGCAGTGAAAGTTAGTAGTTGAAGTTTGTCTGTTATTCCAGTCACGACCATCACTCAAGTCAGCAACACTGAGACGCTTCTTGTGTACTCTGGAGATCACTCCTGTGTCACTGAGTGCACATAACATTGGTGTAGAGCCTGTCTAGTACAAGCAGTGAAAGTTAGTAGTTGAAGTTTGTCTGTTATTCCAGTCACGACCATCACTCAAGTCAGCAACACTGAGACGCTTCTTGTGTACTCTGGACATGACTCCTGTGTCGCTGAGTGCACATAACATTGGTATAGATCCGTATAGTACAAGCAGTGAAAGTTAGTAGTTGAAGTTTGTCTGTTATTCCAGTCACGACCATCACTCAAGTCAGCAACACTGAGACGCTTCTTGTGTACTCTGGACATGACTCCTGTGTCGCTGAGTGCACATAACATTGGTGTAGAGCCTGTATGGGACAAGCAGTGAAAGTTAGTAGTTGAAGTTTGTCTGTTATTCCAGTCACGCCCATCACTCAAGTCAGCAACACTGAGACGCTTCTTGTGTACTCTGGAGATGACTCCTGTGTAGCTTCAGTGCTCATAACATTGGTGTAGAGCCTGTATGGGACAAGCAGTGAAAGTTAGTAGTTGAAGTTTGTCTGTTATTCCAGTCACGCCCATCACTCAAGTCAGCAACACTGAGACGCTTCTTGTGTACTCTGGAGATGACTCCTGTGTAGCTTCAGTGCTCATAACATTGGTGTAGAGCCTGTATGGGACAAGCAGTGAAAGTTAGTAGTTGAAGTTTGTCTGTTATTCCAGTCACGCCCATCACTCAAGTCAGCAACACTGAGACGCTTCTTGTGTACTCTGGACATGACTCCTGTGTCGCTGAGTGCACATAACATTGGTATAGATCCGTATAGTACAAGCAGTGAAAGTTAGTAGTTGAAGTTTGTCTGTTATTCCAGTCACGACCATCACTCAAGTCAGCAACACTGAGACGCTTCTTGTGTACTCTGGAGATCACTCCTGTGTCACTGAGTGCACATAACATTGGTGTAGAGCCTGTCTAGTACAAGCAGTGAAAGTTAGTAGTTGAAGTTTGTCTGTTATTCCAGTCACGACCATCACTCAAGTCAGCAACACTGAGACGCTTCTTGTGTACTCTGGACATGACTCCTGTGTCGCTGAGTGCACATAACATTGGTATAGATCCGTATAGTACAAGCAGTGAAAGTTAGTAGTTGAAGTTTGTCTGTTATTCCAGTCACGCCCATCACTCAAGTCAGCAACACTGAGACGCTTCTTGTGTACTCTGGACATGACTCCTGTGTCGCTGAGTGCACATAACATTGGTATAGATCCGTATAGTACAAGCAGTGAAAGTTAGTAGTTGAAGTTTGTCTGTTATTCCAGTCACGACCATCACTCAAGTCAGCAACACTGAGACGCTTCTTGTGTACTCTGGAGATGACTCCTGTGTCGCTGAGTGCTCATAACATTGGTATAGATCCGTATAGTACAAGCAGTGAAAGTTAGTAGTTGAAGTTTGTCTGTTATTCCAGTCACGCCCATCACTCAAGTCAGCAACACTGAGACGCTTCTTGTGTACTCTGGAGATGACTCCTGTGTCACTGAGTGCTCATCTCACAGAGATGGATGTTGGTTTTTCATTCAACGATATGTTCCGCAACAATTTAAAGAAATATCTTTCGGAAATTTGATATAAAATAATTAGCTATATGCATTAAGCACCTGACAATTTGCGAGCTTGGGATCGTCATGCGGGCCAATTTTATGAATTTCCACTGATGTTTTAAATTAGATCATCTCTCATTATCTTATAAATTTATTATTTTAAAAAGGGTACTTTGTTAACTATGTTTTTAATTTTTATCTCATATTTATATGGTTTGACTTGTTATAAAACTTAATTTATTATGTTAATATTAGATATTTATTAAGTTTTAAGCAAACAACTAGAATGTGTAGCATATCTTGATTAAAATGTGAGTAAATTAGAATACCCCGCTGCAGCAAACCTGTGCGCTAAGCGACTTTACATTTGCCTGGATTGATTATCAATACATCTATTCAAAAATGTTTGGGTTTAACGAGTAGCCAAGTTTACTGCTACAGGAAGGCTAATAAAACGTGTTTTTAGTATTATGTTAATTATTGAGTATAAAATAAATAAATTGGCCAAGTTAGATAAAAAATACCCATGAACAAGCAAGCCACCTTATATTAAGATTACAGATCATATACCCTATCATAGACTCTAAGATCATAATCATGTTGTCACCATTAACAAATAATAAAAGGGATAAATTGAATTATATGTTAACTTAACTTATAATACAAATAATCGTGATTGCTTCTTGGTTTAATTTTGTGTATATTATACTATAATATATTTGTTTTATTGTAAATGAAAGATTTTGATCAAATATTGGATCCGTTTTGTTGAAGTCAATGGTATTGGGAAATTTTGAGGAAATATTTTGTAATTTGTGTATATGAAAATCTTCCCCTTTGTAAGGAAGTTTTCCTTTTTAAAGGAGAAAAGTCCCTTTCACTCTCCTACAAAATATTTCTAGCTTTTTCCTATCGGGTATTTCCTGGGTTAGTGACAACTCAGACTGTTACAAACTGATCTAATTTATTTTGCACTATTTACAATATTTACAACAAAACATAACGGCCTTGTAGCCAAGGCGACTATTAGTTTAGCGTCCAGTACTCCACCGTACTGTCCCTGGTGATCCTCTGGAACGCCGTCCCAACGGCGTACCTCACAGAGAGCAACCTGTCGTTGCTGTCACCTCTCATCGGCTGTCTGGCTTCAACTGCCCAGCCTTCTAATAGCGACGTCGACTCGTCACGAAATCCCACGCTGTCTCCTGCTGACACCTCTCGTCGGCTGTCTGGCTCCAACTGCCCAGCCTTCAAATAGTGGTGTAGACCGTCGCAATGTGCAGCGCTGTCTCCTGCTGACACCTCTCGTCGGCTGTCTGGCTCCAACTGCCCAACCTTCAAATAGTGGTGTAGTCTCGTCGCATACAGCGCTGTCTCCTGCTGACCGCTCTCGTCGGCTGTCTGGCTCCAACTGCCCAGCCTAAAAAAGAATCTCCTATTATAACCCGTCCACTATTGCACGGAGTGGAAGGAGAAGATTCAAGGATGGCTGGGGGCTCAACACGCCCGTCCAACCAGTGCGGGCTCAACACGCCCGTGCACTAAGGTACTGGGGCTCAACACACCCATCTCGTACCGGGGAGAGGAAAAGTACTGGGGGCTCAGCACGCCCGTCCTGTACCGGAGAAAGGAAAAAGTACTGGGGGCTCAACACGCCCGTCCTGTACCGGAGAGAAAGGTAAAGAAGGATCGCTGGGGGCTCAACACGCCCGTCCAGCCAGTGCGGGCTCAACACGCCTATGCACTAGGGGAAAGGTAATAGTACTGGGGGCTCAACACGCCCATCCCGTACCGGAGAGAGGGAAAAGTACTGGGGGCTCAGCACGCCCGTCCTGTACCGGAGAAAGGAAAAAGTACTGGGGGCTCAACACGCCCGTCCTGTACCGGAGGGAAAGGTAAAGAAGGAGCGCGGGGGGCTCAACACGCCCGTCCAGCCAGTGCGGGCTCAACACGCCCATGCACTAAGGGAAAGGTAATAGTACTGGGGGCTCAACACGCCCATCCCGTACCGGAGAGAGGGAAAAGTACTGGGGGCTCAGCACGCCCGTCCTGTACCGGAGAAAGGAAAAAGTACTGGGGGCTCAACACGCCCGTCCTGTACTAGAGGGAAGGGAAAAGTACTGGGGGCTCATCACGCCCATCCAGCACTAGAGGGAAGGGAAAAGTACTGGGGGCTCAACACGCCCATCCAGCACTAGAGGGAAGGGAAAAGTACTGGGGGCTCAACACGCCCATCCAGCACTAGAGGGAAGGGAAAAGTACTGGGGGCTCAACACGCCCATCCAGCACTCAGGGAAGGGTCACCGGGGGCTCAACACGCCCATCCGGTGGGGTCGGGCCCGAAGGCCCAACTGACTCTGCTGCTCAAGTGTCCTCCCTTTTATGCACGGATTTTACCCCCAAAGGGTGGGGGAAAGTACTCAGTACCGGGCCCTGGTACTGAGCTCCTTCCCCAGCACATTGTCCTGAGAGAATTTACCTGAGTGAAAAGTACCGGGGGAAAAGTGCTGAGGGAAAAGTACTGAGGGAAAATGGCACAATTCTATGTGTATCTTGATCACTTTATTACACCTTTTGGGTCTGATTATGATTGAAGTGTCCAATTGAAATCGATCACCACTTACCATCTTTTATGCGAATTTACCGTCTTGTGAGACAACAGTAAGTATGAATATATTATTACAAGTGTTATTAGACGTTTATCTTTTTGTTGTTGTTTTTTCAGAAATTTGATAACACGTACGACGCCAATCAAGAAGTTATCTAAAATATTTAAAATATGATGCAATTATTATTTAGAAGGGCTTAGAGTTAAAACTAAATAAAATTACACTGCTAAACTCAAACATTACTTGGAAACATTATTCATATTTAAACAAGTTAAGCCCTCATTTTTCACAAAGCACCCTTGAAATGTAATTACGAATGCATGTTTTAACTTTAACCCACACAAAACTAAATTCACATCCAAAGAAGGAAATTGAATTTATTTTCCATTAATATTAAACATTAACTTTAAAATATTACATTTGCACTACTATATCAAATAGATAATATTTACTTTTCTTATATTTAATCCAAGCAGAGTGTAATGTGTCTCTCTAAGTATTGTGAAAAGTTATTACACGTATTCTGTATTTACATTACGAAACACTTATTTTTTTTCACATATATAAAATATGAAAACAACCAATAGAATTTTTAAATGCGAATCATCAGGCTTTTATTTCCTGATCAAATTAAAAATATTAATATTCCTTAATTTTCATGATCAAGGCAATATCTGATTAAGAATAAAATACATAATCTAATACTAACAAAATCCAGCCTTATACATACGTTTAAATTCCTTATTAGGTTAACATGCCATATTGTTTAGCATTACCAGTATATATTTTTTTATTTATATTTTCAAGAGGTTGGCGGCCTCTTTTAACCTTGCGTTTTCCCGACCATATAGAATACAGATCTGTGCGTGGAACGTATCCAGCAAAGCAAGGGGTGAGCCGGTATGGTACAAAGGTGAACTGTACTGATAGATTTTAGTGGCAGTGACCAGGATCCGAACCCATGACATCGCTGCCTTGGGCCCGAGGTCCGTAACGCTACCAACTGAGCCACCGACTCACCAACATAATTACTCACTAATATAGTATGGGTTTCATTGATATAATGATTTATGTTTCAAATTAATGAGTATAAAATGTTATCTTCGACTAATGAATACAATCTATAAATGATACTCCTAGGTGAGGACCTCCGCAGCGATGTTGACACTGAAGTTGCGCCTGTAGCAGTTATGCTTCCCCACGTATAAAGTAGTGGAAATGGTTTGTCTGTTATGTTGGACTCATCTATCACAGACAGTTCTACTTCTTTTCAACCGAAACAAGGGATGTCAGAGCAGCCTTTAGATATCCTGAAGTATTTTATTTTATCTATCAATACGCTACAAGGAATTTGATAAGGTTCCACGGCCCATATGAGTTTTAATATGTATCGAACTGTGGATGCGATACTCCCTGGTGTGGATTAACGTCCGCACTCGTCTACGACTATCCGCAGTACTATCCTAAAAATTAGACCAATTCGTTAATACCAATGCAAAAATGTGGTTCGGATTTCACTATAAACTGTATGTCACTTAGTTGCCATTAGCTGTATGGGCTGTTAATTAACAGCTGTGTCTAAGGAATATGTCGGCTTTAGACACTATAAAGACTACAAGATCGTGCCACTCATCCTACACTCATCTCCATTATACTTGGCTTAAAATACCTACATTGTATGGTCGCCACTTCATTGAAAAGTATTGAAGTATTTGTGTTAATCCTACACAGTTTTTGCCTTGGTTTTGGCACCATTTTTTTCCTCTACGTAAACAAATTTCCTGAACATAATTTTGGTTTTCATAAGTGCATCACATTCGTAATGAAATGTATGAAAGAACTTACAGGTTGACAACGTATTGTATGTAAAGTGCGTTGACAATGTTTGGACACTCAATTTCAACATGAATGCCTTTGTCATTTATATGTAAATGTAGCCTACACCTTAACAGCTGCTTGTGACATGTCATATATCATGTAGCACGTTACTGAGCCCACAACTCAGTTGAGCATATCTAATACAAACAGGGGTTTACTAAATACGTTCCCGTTTTGTAACTAGAAATATATTTCTATAAACAAACTACAATTTTTTGTATGGAAATAACTAGTTTCCCTGTTACGATTATCATACTGTTCGAGTTGCTAATTCACTTATTATTTTTCACTTTCAAAACCCAAACTCAAAGTGAAATATACATGTTGAGTTTTATAATTTGTTTGGAACCCAAATTTAATCAATTTCAAGTATCGGCTATTATGAACAAATATAGGCCTAGCTTTTAAGATTGTAACTATTATGTCATTCAGGTCTTCACAAAAGACAAATATGTCCCTATAGTTACCTAAAATGCAGGCTTCCTTGGACTGATTATATCACGCAAAGTGGTTAACAGCTACATTTGCTTAATTTTGTCCCACTCATTTTACATTGCCGCACTCCAGTTTTCCAACCAAACAATACAAAACAGTGTGCGTTTATAAGTCACGTAATATGTGTACGATTGAAAAAAAGTTGGCAACACTTAAATATACTACGACTACGATTAGATGGCACAGCGTTGCCTTCCCAAATATTTCTCTAATGTGCAGCAAAGTACCACTTCGCACACTAGTTACACCAAAAGCTTATGTACATGAAAAACTAACAATATAGTGCTGCATGTCCCTATCACCTATCAAAGACTAAATTCCTTGATTGTTACTTGTGTCCTCTTTTGCGTTGTAATGGTTGTGATTATGTTGACATGACTGCTTAAATGAATAAACACAATTATTTGAAAGTAGCAGAGTACCCGTCCTTCGTACGGGGTTGGCATATAAGTTTAAAATGCGTATTGCATTTATAGTTAAGCTTTGCGTTTGGATTGAGGGAGGACACAGTCTCATAAGATTTGCTTCTTTAAATTGACGGTATACACAATTGAAGTATTAAGTATGTGTATTTAAGTATTACACATCTACCATAACCTTAATGTTCTACCACTTAACCTAAACAATGCAGAAAAATAAATTATTAAAAATTCGGGAAAAAACAAATTATTCACGACATAAAAATAACTGTAAACAACCCTACTTTGGCAGTTCTCGTTGCGTATCACAGTTTTTTGTTGCTGCTTAGTTGAAATTAGCTTGTTTACATTAATACAAAAAAGATAATAGTGCTGTACCCTGTTGGTAAATCTTATAACTTTTTAATGCCTTTGTATATAATATAGAACCAACTGTTTTAGTTGAAACAGCTGACTAAATTATTTAATTCCCTTTATATATGAATACTCTACGGAAAACTGCAGAGCCACTGGAGCGGAGCCCAAATGGATTTTTGAGATAAGAGTATGCCTATATGTTAATCGGGAATGTGAGCTATTATTATTCCAAATTTCAGTCCAGTGGTTTATGCGTGATTGAACTTAAAACAAACAAACAAACAAACAAATAAACAAACAAACAAACACACAGACTTTAACATTTATAATATTAAGTGAGATAAATCTCCATTAAAACATATTGAAACGTTAATTTTGATGTATAATGTTTTAAGCACTGCTATTGGAGGTGTGTTGCTTTTAGCCAAAACCCATAAAAATACAACTTACTGTCAAACATGTTTCACAATAGGTGGATCGGAACAGTAAGCAAACCCAAACCACACCATTGTTATGTGTGGCACGTCGAACGTTAAATTCCACTCCGGTTCCAAATGGGACTTTGTGTTGGGGATCTTTGTGTTTTGGCCACATTGATGTTTTGTTAAAACATTTGGTGACAAAATCATGATTTCTTCCACAACAATTACTCAACGAGCTTATCAATATTTAAGAATGTAATTGATATATTTTATTATACGATTTAATTAATATATAAGTACAAAAAAAGGTCATTGGTATAGATATAACCGGGCATCTAAAATATTTGATAATTTACACAAACCTTACGACGAATCTCCAAAGAATATGGTTCTATGGTCTATGGGTTACAGTTATTGTTTTAAGTTAAAAGTTCGTAGATTTGACAAGTAAAGTATTCTTACCGTTACTATTCTTAGCCTTGTTTGATTTTTAAAATCAAACCATACCCCACCTTTTCAATATTATATAGTATATGTAACGTAAAATCAGTAGGTCCTAATTTCACAATCACAAAACTAATTTAAAAACCTACAAAGCTCTAAATATGTTTTATTTCCATTGTATTATTAACACCTATTCACAGGGGACCGAGCCTCGCTCGGTTGTGGTTGATTAAGTTTAATCGTTAAATAATATCGTACTCAGGCATTTTAAAATGTACGCAAAACATTTGTATTAAAAATCTTAGACATTTGATTCCTGAAATAATAACAGCTCTCTAATGTAAAAGTATGCAAATAACAAAAATAAGAAAACAACTGTTATGATCTCTCTACTCCCAAAGAATGTTTCTCCCCTCTAGTCATTGAAACCCGTTGTTCGACCAATGACAGCAGATAATAAAATATGATACTAAAAACAAAATCTTATTAGTTTTAAAATGGCCTGTGAAAAAGATTTGCACTTTTCTCTACTATTTCCAACGAAATTAAGCTTCTGTCAGTTTTTTTATCTGGATTTATCATACGGTAATAATTTAAAAGCAATTAAAACCCACAGATTTACTTGGAATGCCTGAGTACTTTGGGTATTAAGTTTTGGTGGAATAAGGCTAAGTAAAGTAATCAGGATTTGATCGGAACTATTTTCCCCTATATCGAGTAATCGTCAGTGTAATCTTGTCTCAATATTTACATCTGATGTTTTTCTTCTTTGTACTGTATTTTTTATTTGCTAGTGTACGGTTGTATGTTTGTGTGGGTGGCTTGTTATAAACACATGCGAAAATTATTTTCTTTACTCTTTCCTTGTTATTTTGTTCAACCAAGATAGTAATAGTACTTAGCCCAATAACCCATAAGGCCAATGTTTAGTTTTTAAATTTCCATATGAGTTGGGTAGCGAAATACGAATTTTCCTGAGGTAGTATAGTGGCTGTCACCAATAACGTCAAATTTAGTCAAAATCCTTCCGCTGTATTTTGAGATATATATTACAGACATACAGACAAACAGACATAGCATTAGAGTATAGGACCTTTACCATTCGGTCAAGGGTAATAGTCCCTAAATGGTATCTTTGTTTGGAAAAATATTTTTCAAAATTATAGTAGGCTACATACCTACGATTATATGAGTTAACTTGAAATTCTCATTCGATCAAATAGCAAGATTTTGTATTAGCCATCCATTTTAGATGGTCTAGAAGATAAATGCAGGTGCATGTGATTGAAATTTATATTTTAGATACATCCTTAACAGGAAATAAGATAAAGTGCCAATTTTCTCCCCATGTTCTTCTGTTGAGCAATATTTGTAAATATCATGTTGTAATATATTTTCGTCTGTTATTGTTTAATTCCCTTGTAAGCTTCGAAAAGGAAACCTACATTGGTGACAAGGGTTTGCTCTCAGCCGACCTGATCAGTTTGAACCTCACAATTGCAAAGTCCCTCTCAATCCGCTTATCTTCTGATCCTAACCTCAAATAAAGTCAATGGAATTATAACTTAGATTAATGTCAACATTAATTATAGTATATTCGTTCGTTTTAAATCCAGGTCCATGAAAGAATTTTAATTACTCTGGTACAAAGTTAAATATTTTTTTCGGTTATAACATGGATTTGGTTAGTATAACACGTCTGATTACCGAATGCTTTTGAGTTTAACAATTGCATTTTAGAGTATTGGGTTTTCGAGATTGTCTATGGTTTTATCTACTATCTACGTTATTGACTTTTTTGAATTAGAAATCAATAAAAATGCATATTTTTGTAGTATAATCCCCATATTTAGTAAGGCTGTCTAAATTATTCAGGTAAGGGATCGTGTTTATATTTTAAAGAGCGGGTTTTCTTAGAATACCTGGAGAAGAACCCGATTCATTTACATATAACGACTTTGGGCTGGATTGTCAATGCAGTAAGCACCTGTAGTTGTATTTGGATAAAATTTGCTGGGATATAATTGTTGTTTTCCCCCTGTATAGGTTTCTAGTTAATGTGTTTGACTTTAAAATGATAGTATTGTGCTTCTGTTATAGTTTAAGCTATCAACTTTAAAAGGTTCGATGACCCAGCTGAGCCCAGCTGTTTTTATCGTTGAGTTTTCCGTGTATAATCATAGATAGATAACCGAGCGATGTTTTATAAATTGAGAAAATATTGTTTAAAGTCAATGAAAGGGAGGTGTTTATTTACAAACTAAAAATAAACCCTGTATTGAACGTGGTAAAGTGTTAACCTGTTAATCATATACCAGAATTTTACAGATTTTTTAAAATTATTCAAGCTGTCCTTCCAAATAACTTAATTTTGATAAGCTAAAATATAAATATTTAACGTGAAGCTACTGTCTAAAGAACCTTTTATTTCGAATGTAACTTCCATTTTGATAAGATTATTTTACAAGCTGCTAAGGTAGTTTAAAAACTTAAGCATAGCAATTTATTATACTTATTTGGAAATAAAATTGTTTGCATCGTCAAAATCAAACTAGATTCATACTCAAGATGCTTTGAAATATTTAATAACTTATCGAAGGCAAATTACAAAATGATGCTATCTGTTTATTTAATTGTATATTTATTGAGATTATAATTCAGTAATGGTAAAGTAAATTTTATTTCCATACTTTAATAGTAAGTTTCATATTGTGTTTCATAAAGATATACCAGATTTTTTTATTATAAAATTATTGTGGATAATCTTTGCGTCGTGATGAAAAAAGTATCGTTCATAATTCATACTTAGCCTAAAGATTATTTTCCGGCACTTGCTCCATTATTCTCTTCATCTGCTTCGCCTTGCACATGAAATTTGGCGTTCCTGTGTCCAGTGACACGAATTTATTATTTATTTAATACACAATCGTGGGAAATTTGTGTTAATACACCGAGAATCCGTTTTTCCCCTCTGACAAATAATCTTATATTTTTTGTTGCTTTGTTATTTTTATTGCGATATTTTTTATGGAACAATTAATCTTTTCATGAGGATGTTGTGTTATATTGCGTGAGTAATTTGTACCTAAGTTATCTCACTGACTTCATCTGATTGATGTAACATAAAAAATAAAACATCACCTCTCTTGACTAGATGAAACTGAAAAGTTTAGATCAAAGAAAATACTTCGGTTTAGTTAAATAGGATTAGAGTATTAAAGAAGTTTTTAGATTTATGACAAGCTCTCTTCAAAGTTGTCGTTTGGTTATTATCTCGAGGAAATTAATTTTTAAATAGCGGTAATTTCAATGTAAAAAAATAAATCAACTTTGTTAATGGTTTTACTAATATTCTTTATCGTTAGGTTTCTAACGAATGAATAAATGCTCTAGATTTAAATCTAGTTCATAAATATTTATATAGATTCAAGTATTCAAGTAGTTATTATCACTGTATTCACACATTGAAATGGAATTTATTTACTTATTAAGATTGACTATATAGTGGTTTAAATTACCTTGTTACTGTCAAAACGATCCTTTGTAGTTAGTAAGACTACAGCTGTTTCATGCTTCGAATGGAGCACATCATCAGGTCAGAAGAATGTCAAGTAGTCTTCATATTCCTCGCAGTGGAGTTCGTCAAAAGTTTAATAATAAATAGAGAACAAAACACATAACACACGGAAACACGAAACATTTGGTGAGTCGCGACTCACGCTCAGCCGGCGCCGTATCACGTGTGTTGTTACCGTCGTCTGGTCGACCAATATTAAATGTTTCGTGTTTCCGTGTGTTATGTGTTTTGTTCTCTATTTATTATTAAACTTTTGACGAACTCCACTGCGAGGAATATGAAGACTACTTGACATTCTTCTGACCTGATGATGTGCTCCATTCGAAGCATGAAACAGCTGTTTCATGTAGAACTGTCAAAAATAAAAAAATACCCCCGCCGCAGCAAACCTGCAGACTTAGCGAATTTCCATTTACCTCATTGGATTTACCCTATAATGTCTCCTTAAATATATCACATTTATTCCCTATTTACATAGAATTAGTTTAATGAGTACTTAGGTTTGCTGCAACAGGGTGGGTAAAAAGTGTTTTTTTTTATGTAAAATGTTAATAGGTACTGTAGTTTAGTAAAAAATTAACGTATTTTCCAAATTTGATCAAAATATGTTCATAAATAAGCAAACTACAACAGTTCACTTATTCTTCCTAATAATAACATGGGAATTTTAAAATTACAATTTTTTTGAATTTTCTCCGTAACCCTTAGGCGCATAATAACGCTTCAATATACTAAATTATTTGTTTCTTTAAGGTCTACATAATGGTTTGGAAAGTAATTGTGAAAGTTTGTGTTTTTTGGGTCAAAAATGGGAAAAACCTATTTTTACCCCATAAAACCCCCCATAAACCCCCGTTCCCATTGTCCGATCATGCTGGTTCGCGAGCTCATTCAAGTTTATCCTGCTTTACACCTTTAAACCAAATTTCATCAAAATCGGACAAAAATTACTCAAGTTATCGCGTTCACGGACACACACACACACACATATATATATATATATATGGTACTTCAGTATTAAACGGAGGCCACATTTTGTCAGCGCGCTGCGGCGGTTATGTTAGGTTGGGTTATCATAATAGAAAGTATCGTTCGATTCATAACGAAGCGAGGAAAGTCCTACACACATAATATTTACGATAACCCAACCTAACATAACCGCCGCAGCGCGCTGACAAAATGTGGCCTCCGTTTAATACTGAAGTACCATATATATATATATTACTAAGCAAATCAAAATACCACAGTACCCTAAAAACATTTTATTTTATATTACTTACATGTTTCGGACATTAATGCCATGATCACAGTATAGTATATAACCTATTAGTTGGATTTCATGGGAATTGAGGTTTAAATCCGACAAACTTGATTGAAAGCCAGTCCTTTCCATCAATGAATACTTTAATCAAGTTCTTTAATAAGAAATATCTAATAATGTTTGTAAATAAAAGAAACTAATAGGTTATATACTATACTGTGATCATGGCATTAATGTCCGAAACATGTAAGTAATATAAAATAAAATGTTTTTAGGGTACTGTGGTATTTTGATTTGCTTAGTAACATTTAAAGTAGCCCTCATTGATGTATACAATAACAATATATATATATATATATATATAAATTTTAACGAATGGTGTTTTTGGCCTCTGGGGACATCAAAATGAAAAAGTTAATCGGTCCCGGGTCTAGGTCTTACCATGCCACCTACTGTAATAGCTTACTTCCCTATAGGGAAATTCGATAAAAAGCGGAGTTTACGTGGTTTTTAATATAAACCATCGATATAATCATAGATAAAACATAAACTGACTTACGTTGCATAGTCTATGATATCGCTTAATGGTGCAACATGAACCAATAACAAGTGTACATAACCAGGTAAGACATTGGGAAGATTATGATATAGTAAGATAACATCAAACACTTAAGGTTATACTTGTCCAACCAACAATTCAAGTTATATTACAAAGTTCAAACAAGTTGCCTAAGCGGATTTCATGGGAATTGAGGTTTAAATCCGACAAACTTGATTGAAAGCCAGTCCTTTCCATCAATGAATACTTTAATCAAGTTCTTCGATTTTTTTCATGCAAAACTAGAGCTATCCCGCTTGAAAGTAAAAAAAAAAACACTTTGAAAGCTTGAGAAACACCGGCGAATTTATTCAAGCAATCTTTCTTAACTAGGAAATGTCACCCATTTTATTAAGGTAGTTCAATACGTACAAAGAACATAACCCTTAAAATTATTGTTGTGTTACTATTCCAAAAGACAGGTTTTAATTTTTTTTTATTTTTAGTTTACAGGAAATGTAATACAATGTACTCAATGTAATTAAAAAGTTAATGTTCCAATAGTGTAATTTTTTCTTTATATACTTTACCTATTAATTAAAGTGTATCATGTGTACGTTGTATTGTAGACTAAAAAAAAATAAACCCAATCAATGTCATAGCGTCGAGTGATAGTATTTTTTGAAGTCTTTCCTCTAATGTTTAAGGAATATTTAATCGTAGAAACAAAGAAAAATCTATTTAATTTTGCATTTTTTTAATAAATTGGTATTATGATAACACAGTGTTTCTGAATATATATTTTATTTGGAAATGAAAAAAATGAGGTTGAGGCAGCGAGAGCACCCAGATTTTATTTCATTGTCACATGATAAGTAAAGCATCAAAGAATGAACAGGTGTGCTTATAACATATTTCAAAATATGCCATTTTATTGTGTCTGAGAATATTAACCCTGAGATTTTGATGTGGAAACCTATTTTTAAAAAACACGATTCTTATGCAAACTCCCAGAGATTGTTTAGACCATATTCCATACTTAGTCAATGATCCAGATCAGAAAAGGATAGGGAACTGGTAAAATTATTTAGAATAACAGCTTAAACCCCCAAAATAATCGGAGGGATCCGTAAAACTCTTTTAATCCAGCAAAGTTGAAAGAGTGTGAGTCGCCGTAACTCGAAGTCCAAAGAGTCTTTCCAGGAAAGCTTTACGTTGGCTTTTTTTATTTATGGGTTATTCTGACAAGATTTTTGATGTTAAACGTTTTTCAAAGTCACTCCACAGATTTGCTTGCACAGCTGAGAAGTGTCTAAGAAACTTCAATAAACTGCAAGAAGAAATGCAGGACCAATTATTCATTTGAATTTTTCAAGTGACCAAAAAGTAATGACACGTAGTACAAGGTCGTTGCTTGAAAGATTTTGTTTCCAAGAAAAATTACTTCGTAAGATAAAATGGCATAAGATAAGCTGTGTTTTGATGTGCTATTTATATGTATAGGGTGAATAGTATTGAATGTGTACTATTTGTAAATTGGGGTGCTATCATTGTCTCATTCATCATAAATACGGTTTCTGACTGTGGCTGGACCTATTAGAGACAGGTATAAATGCGGTAGTGTGCTTGGTTTTGTATTAAAACCAAACGTTTTTTATCTATACTTTCCATTCTAAAATATTTTATAATAACCAAAAGCATTGAACCCGATATAACAATCACGTAAATAGAAAATTTTAAAACAAACACCTTCGAGTCTTACTAGATAAAATTCTAAATGATCCTACATAACGAATAATTAACATTTAGTTTAAAACTCTTATTGACTACCGATCCAAAAAATTTTATGTAAAACAACATTTATGTTATTCTTTTATTTAATAAAATGTCTATACCTACTCAATTATATCTTTCCAATAATATAAATATGTTTTGGTAAAACAAGTACTTTTTAAAACTGTAAAAAAAAACTTAACGTAATATAAAGATTCATTGTTTGCTGCGGATATGGTTTAACCGAGTAAAGTTATTTCCTCGGAGTTACTTTATCCAACCACCAAATGACTCTGTAATTCATTTAATGGTGCTGAGATTAGAAAAGGAGCTCGGGAAATGGTTGGTATTTAGAATGATTAATAGAATGAAGGTTTAGCTAGTAAAAGAAGATTTAAGAAGACAGACTAGAATATTTTTTTTTAATCTTAGTTATTTTATCTGCATTTAGTGAAATATTGATCAAGGATAGCTGGGTCCAGTTTTGAACTATCTAAAAGCTACTGACTTTTCTCAGGATCGAACCGGCAACCTTTGATTACAATGCGAGCGCTATAATCACTGACCTACCCAGCTAGGTAAAGTAAGTGCAGATAGGTAGACAATGTATTTAATATTAATGATTTTTCAGTAATCTCACCTGTTATTACAATGCTACCAAATTGTAAGCAAACCTAATATTTACTTTATCAATTGATTTATAGACTAAGTAGTGTAAGAGGATTAGGATTTGTACAATCAGGTATTTCAAATTTTTATATTCCTAAGATTATAAAAAAAATTATATATAATGCTTAATATCCAATAAACCACTGTATACTTGGACATTTTATACTGGGTTCCTTTTCTTTAATACTAATTTCTAAACAGACAGTTAATCACAATGTGTTAACGTCATATGAACTGAAAATTACAAACAAAGGAACTCTTATGGCTACTGATAGGTACGTAATACAAAAAGTGAGTAGCGTAAATTGCAATATTGGTTTAATATAATAAAGAATTAACTACTGTTACAACTGATAGATTCCTTTCCAAGCTGACAGTAGATGTTATCTAAAGTGAATAAGACGGCTGTATCTGAACGTTTATTAAGACTTGGAATTAGAGTTAATAATAAAAGAGAGTATAAAGGATACTACGACATTCCAAACGAATAGATACTTTATCGGCACGAATAAGTTTACTCTTAGAAATGCAAAATCGAACATAAGTTATGTTGTGGGCTATTAATCTGACATTTTACCGTCAAATAACATCATGGTAGTTATAATTGAAATCTGATAAACTATTCAGTGACAACAAAATATTTATACAAACCAAAGAAATGTCGTTTATTTAGTTTCAATTTTCAACAGGGAGTCTGTAAAAATGAGTATAATTTAACGACACACCACCTTAATCTTTGCATATGAATAGTTTATTTCTTTTACAGCATGAGTTAAGAATAACTTTATTTTCTTATTTGTACAAACTAATCTAATGTAACCTTGTCTGTTTGTAAAGGAAAATTATATGGTTGTTTTATTCAATTAAATGTTAATTATGCATTTAAGTCAATTCTGGGGTCCATCATCAGGTGTGAGAAAAAAATAGGTACCTGATGTACCTGATTTGGTTAGATCAGTAGTTACCATGATACAACACATACGAATCATCTTAGCCTTACTTGTCTCCCATGATAACACTGCCCAGTCTTTCAGTACTATATTCGTTTCTCGTGCCTTTGTTGTGTGTTGATGTTGTGTTCTCTAGTACTGTGTACAGTTGTGTACAATTACAAACGTTCACTAGCCGCATCACGGCAACTTAATTCATTTACCTAAAAAATTAATCCTGGAGAAATAACAATGCTTTTTTTTCTTTGGACAATGTTTCATAGACGTGTAAATTAAATAGTAAAGGATTGCCTTTACTATTTAATTTACACGTCTATGAAACATTGTCCAAAGAAAAAAACCATTGTTTGTTATTTCTTCAGGATTAAATTTGTAAGTAAATGAATTAAGTTGCCGTGTAGTAATTTATTGAAATAAATTAATAAGTAATAAGTAATTTATTGAAATTACTTATTACAAAAGCTTTATAGAATGATGACACAGAAATGGGAATTGTTTAAACAAATTATTAAGAAACCACTTAAAGTGTACTGCATTGCGAGTTTCATTTTTGTTAAAGGGTACAATTAGATTGCTTTGGTTTTAATAGCTACAGCCCCTCGTTTCTCACATTTCAAGAGGAAACATTTTGCATTTCTGCATTAAATAATTTGTATTTACTTTTTAATCCTACTCCACTGCTTCACCAATCTACCTGAAACACCCACTTGGGTATAAGTGGGTGTATTTTAAGTGAGTTTTAAGAAATGTAAACTTATTTAACAGTGACTATTCTGTTTTATTCATTGATCATTATGTATAAAAAATACATAGCATTGAAATGCGGATATCAAACCTGCTATACATTTCTTTTATTTATGAAGTCATTTTACGATCCAATAACTATACGACTAAATCAAATCTAATAAAAATCTATAAAATTTATAAATCAAATCTATTAAAATCAATTAAAAAATAGTAGTTATAGTTTAACACAGTAACAGTGTTATAGTATTTAAAGCGGAGCTTTTCTTATTAGTTGAAAAAAAATTCACATAATTAATGTTTTAACTGACTGCTTTTTGATTTGGTTAAACTTACCAAACTTTTATTTTGGATGTATAACATAATATATTATTAAATAAATTTTATGTATTCTTGTTGTCACTAACAAAATATCTACGCATTTGGCCAATAATCTTTTAATTAACAAGATTATATTCATTATTGATTGCTTAAAATAATTTTTTCCAGAATAAAATAAAGGAGCTGTTTATGTAATTTATAGAGGATCTATATATGGAGGACAAAGGAGTAATTTATGTAGGCTACAGATCACAGCGATTAGTCTTATTAATCTAATTACAGCATTAATCTAAAAGTTGTCTTCCCTTTTTACTCATAATAAAATCATGGTTTATGGAACAAATACAATAGCGTACCGTTTTAAGCCAAATTTTTCTTTATATTTTTAGCTCCTCTAATATTAATACCAAAATGCTGGTGCTATATAAAACAAATTACTTTACAAATAATACTTAGTTAGATTTAATTTTTTCAAAGCATCCCTTTACTAAAACACCAATTAGTATAAAAGAAAACATAGCATGTCACTTATTATTAATTAAGATCGTAAAACTTTTAATGTCCAACGTTATAGCTGTAAATTGTAAATAAAAAAATTTAATGCAATTTGTAATTGTTTGTAATTCTAAATGTGTAGTTGTTGTTGTGTTGTTGTGTGTATGTTTTGTTAAATTGTAAATGTATATCTTTCAGTTTCCTCCTCATTAAACAAACAAACGTATTACCAATCATAATGTAAGGCACTCGTCCTTTCATGTTAAATATTTGTCAAAAGGTACAAGAATGTTTAAAAGGTATAATTGTTACGTGTATATTTCAAGGTTAAAGGATCTATGACTAGTAGTCTATGACGACTGCGATTGCATTTTGTTCTGGCAAATTAAAATAAGTTCAATAAAACCGTTTTTTAAATAATCAGGCAAGTATTGATGAGGTATTGAGGCTGTTTTGTGCTATTGTGGAAAATCTAACTTTCCGAAGAAATACTACACATTCTCATAACAGCTATCTAAAAATATAAACACATAACACATAACAGATATAAACATAAACACATAACAGCTATAAACATAAAAACACATAACAGCTATAGCTATAAACATTATTCAGTGTTGTTTGACAAAGAAAATGACGTTAACAGGCTCTAAAGAGTTTCCTATCAAGAACAAGGCAATATAGAGTGTCTGCAATTAAAGATATTGTTTGTATGTAAATTATCTTTTCATTTGTTTGCTATGTCATTTTTATATTCTAATAAACTACAACTTGGCCAACCAAATACAACTTAGTTTCATTCAAGGAAAACTAACTATATTTTCGCATCTTAAAACAGTAGGTTAGTATATTATAATTGAGTAAAAATTATATTGCACAGAATGTGTGTAACGGTAGCAAGAAAACATATAAATATTCAACGATATAATATAAATGATGCCCTGACATCATCCCACATTATTCACATAATCTAAGTCAATAATTGATCCATGATATGGAAGATAAGATGTTCGTTTGGAAACATCTTGATTTACAACTAATAAAGTATAATTTCAAATGTTATTTAATTATGTGACATTTATAAAACCACGATAACTAAATTAAATTTCAAAACGATATTTATTTATATCGATCCTAAACAATATTTTATATTAGTATTACTATTTTAAATATTGATTCAGGAGATGAGATTCTC
>NW_026542596.1:104100820-104170128 GCF_028750875.1 Macrosteles quadrilineatus | reverse complement strand
TCCCTTCAAGGTACGCCTCCATATTGTAACACCCACTGATTTAGTTTTACATTAAATCGTGCAACACAGTAACAATCGCATCGGTGATAGTAGTAGTTATGTCGTCCATTTTATCGGTTTGACTTTATTGACACTGACGTTAGTTTAAATTCCATCAACGGACCCTTATTACCACTATCATCCTGAATGAATTATGGTAATTTCGTATTAGTACAGTAGTAACAGTAAACCTAAATAGTTATGATTATGGTTACTTCTAGATGAAACAATGACAAATAAACTAAAATAAGTGGCCTTAAAAAGTGTGAAGCTTTATTTTGAATTTTTGAAGTGATTTGAAGTATTTAAAACAGATTTATAAGCCATAATAAAGAAGTAAAGATGAATTGTTTTCCTTTGTAAGTTGAAGTTGACAAACCAGCTATATCCACCCTAATATTTTTCACATTAAATCTAAAAATAGCTTTAATTTTACAATTAATCAAAGAATAGCTTTTATTTCATATACACGAGACTTAAAAAATGTTATAAATAAAAATTTATATTTTTGGGCGCTCTTAATATTTAAAATAACTCATTATATTTTCCGTAATAGAGTTTACATCTCCAAAGAAAAGACATTTTCATATATACAGTTGTTATAAAGAACTGTTGAAAATAATTTGTGTATGGCAAAATGTTCACATATAAAAAATTAACCAACTCAGTTAACAAAAGCGAGTATTTATCAGCAATGTTCCAGTTAATAAGGGAAATCCCTAAACTACTTCCTGAATAAATCGACTAATGGACAATTAAGACGTGTTTTTGGGAGGTTCAGAAACTACCAAGATTGATTAAGAGTTAAAAAAAAAAAAATGTATAGATCACATTAGATTACAATAGATTACAATTAAACGAGGAACAATCAAATATAATAACTACCCCTTGATAATTATGTTTAATACAAAACAATACCATAATAAAGTTTAATTGGCCGAATTACAATTCTAAGTTGTTTGCAATGCAAGGAATTTACTTAGACCTTTCAAACGATGCATGTAAATATAATTTATAGTGTTTGATAGGTTAAAAAACACTTGTAGGTAGCCACTTGTATAAATGTGTAGACATAAAAAAACTTTCTTCCACAACAATTTTAACAATGCATTTTCTTACTAAATATTGATGTAATATCTACTTTAAAAAACTATATTTATCTTCCTCAGGGTTGCTCCTCTGAAAGCCTTCTTCAACGACCTTTTAAAAACAATATAAAAGATTTCTTATTCAGTTTTTTTTTTTTACTCATCATACATGTTGGTAAAGTACTACTGTTACCAATGTGTTTTTTTTTCTGGTAAAACTTTTGCAATGCTTCTTAGAGATTCCTTAGCTGCAACAGCCTAACTTTTTCCATAAATGTATCCCAAAAACTCTTGATCATTCTAAATTGAAAATTATAAATTTGTTTGCCAATTGAGAATCCTCATATAGTAGATTTATTTACTTTAATTTAATTGCAGATCTAAATATACTCTATATATTTTTTCTCTGGCACAGAATTATTGTTGTGAAGGCCAATTTGATTAAACATCTATATAGTGTCATCGTGTTAGTATAATATATCATAACAGGTTATGATTTTCTACTAATTACGTAGTATTGATAGATAATACTGTCCGCAGGACAGATATGACTGTATTGCTATTAGATAATGATATACAAATTACCAAACTTAGTCTGGGTGTCAGAACAACCGATTTACTTAGTTAAAATATTAAAGGTAACGCTCAAAATAATTACTAATTGATGACTGTTTTAAGTATATAATAAAAAAAACACAATCAATAAAATAATCAGAAGCAGAACTCTTCATCGCTCTAAAATACAAAACTGTTTACGGCATGTTACGAACAATATAAGAGCTTAATATTAAGTAAAATAGCTTAATATACGAACAGTAAAATTTATATTATTTAGAAACCTTTGTGGATTTGCACAAGAAGACTAATATTAAAATAATTTAAGCTATAAGTTCTTTGCTAACAAGGTAACTAATAATACTTTCAGATCTCAGTATCGTTTTTCAGGTGATCTCTATTGTAGCTTTAGAGAAATACTTCTTACAAATATATTAATACTTTTCTTGTGTAGACCAAGGCAAAAGTTAAAGAAATTATTCTTATTGAATCATATTATGTAAAATCTATATTGATCGCAATGCATTGTGGTGTTAAACCTTTAGTGTGCAATCAACAGAGACCCATTCAATGCAGTACAAGAAATCAATTTACTTAAAAGATAAAGAGAGGTACTTGATAAACTGTTTTGTGATTGGGTGATTAAAACAAAGAAAATCTAATTTGTATGGTTTAATTTCCAAAGTAAAACTAGATAAAACATGCAAACAGAAGGTCTATATACATTTGCAAGTAATATGTGTTTCAGAAATTAATATGCTACTCCCTTTTCTGCCTTTCGTTGTTTTTATTTCAAACAGTAGTGTTAAAACTGCAAGAATAATCAGTGAAACACAGTCTTCCCAAAAATTTCGATTTTAATTTAAACTCTTTGCGGTTAAAATAGATGAACTGATGAAACTGAAATATTAAATTTAATTAACTTCAAATCATTTTGAATATATGTTTTACTACCTTAACCTTACAGTTCACTAGCTTTCTAAAATTTTACGTTTTGGTGTACCGTATTCAAATGTAATGAAATGATTTAATTAGTATTATGTTGCTGTTATACAATCACTTCTTTGACAACCTCAAACCGCGTTTAGCAATACTGTAGTATAAATATTAGTAAACCATATGTCAAACATAGTTCTTTTTTATATTCAAACGTTATATATTTTTACTATAAAAGAACTATAAGTTTGATATTTATGTAGGCATACTAAGACCCCAACGTTCCTACGAAAGTTGACCTAATTAACACAAGATGATTGCTACAGAAGATACCAAGAGCCTTTTCTGCGCAATTGGTTATGAGTCATAAGGTCTTGCTTTTAGGACGGCAAGAGTTTTAATTTAAATACTAAAGCTTCATGAGTCCTTGCAAAGTGTTTTATTTCTACACAAATCTATTTAAAGATAACTTATAACGCAAAATTGTACAGAAAAGCTTAAAATATATAGTTAGCACAATTTCAAATAACTTAAGACCAATACACCAATACAGTACTATTTTTAACGTTTCCCCTATGATATCCTTTTATATTGAGTTCCTCATATAGTTATGTTGCCTAGGTTTATCTAAAAGATCGAGTCTACTACTTTTAAATAAGCCGAATGTACTTGGTGGAAGTAGGAACATAAACCAAACAAACTGCATTGCAATTTTAGTCACGTCCAACATTAAAACCCGGTCCACCTGCAAATGGAACTAGATACAGTAATGGCGTTCATGTTTTTAATTTAATTTTATAAAATTATTTAGAATATCTGCGAATTGCTGCTCGAAAACTTGGTTTATAAATCTTGTTCTTTTTAGAGTAGGGTGTTTTATTAGCAATCATTATTTAGGTGGGATATACGAGTATAAATACACGTTAACTTAAGAACCACCATATGTGGGAGTTAGATCTTCATTGACCAAGAAAAAGTAATCCTAAGGAAAGGTGTATTTCTTTTCCTACTTGTCTCACAGTAGTTTCTACTAAAATTTAAGTGTTCCATTGTATGTAAATACTTATGAAATATATGTTATTATATTTTATATATGATATTAAATTATTTAATAGTAAGAAATACAGTAAATCCTAACAATGCAATTAACCATACTTATGCAAATAGCAACCTAATCTTTTGTTTAGAAAACTTTGTGCATTTCCTTATCCGAAACTTCTGTAATGAATTGCTGTTTAAAAAGAAGGGTTTGCTCGACTTTTATTTTAACTAGCCCATTAAAACTTCTCTTTCGTATAATTTAAAGTTTGCTGTCTAAAAAAGAAAATCTGTCTCCATAACTAAGTTATTGAACTGGGATTCCTTTTGGAGGGAAATACCACTGCATTGTCAGTAAGTGAAAGGTTTCCTGCTAGCTCGAAATATTTTTGTTTCGTAATTCCCTGTTTAATAGTACTGAAATATGTTTGAAATACGCAATCCTTCATTCTTTTGGGTTCTAAAACTAACTTGTAAGCAGTAGTCTATGCTTAAAATAAGATTTTCATATATCAATTGAATAACTGTTCTATAATTGTTTAGTAGTTTTTTTATTGTTATTATCAGTGAAAGTCTTCAAAAGTTTAATTTGACAAATATACTTTCAATCTGGAGTAATCCATACGGACTTGCTATAAAAAATAATTTCCGCTCTAAAGTGAAAACTGAGAACGTTATAATGCATCAAATAACATAATGCATATAAAATTACAATAATTCTTTATTGATTATGAATAAAACTAGTTTACGATAATTTTTTATTACAAGTTATATGTATTAAGATGCACACATACTTAGAACCATTATCACAATTATTATAGTGTTACAGGAACAAATAGTTTTACAAACAATATTTTCTTTTAAGTTTAGTTTGGATTGATCCTACTGAATATGACACTACTTACCAATTAGTATAACACAAACACGGCCCCGTGGCTCGTATTCAATGTAAGGTCAAAGCAATTAAATGCAACGCTAAAATCTCAACCACCAAATGCTCAGTTAGGTTAGTTTTTTGCCAAACTGCGTTAATTAATGTTGCCCTCTCATTCCTGATATATCATAACCATTAGTGACACATTTGTTTCAACCTGTAGCTGAATTCAGTATCGTAATGTAGGCCATTTATGACACTTAAAATCTGTAAAAACAAATTTCAATTACTAAATAAAGAGTTATTTTTAACATTGACCTTTGTTGCCTACACAGTCGGTTGTGTTTTATTATTGGGTATGTTACCTTCACTTATAAACTTCACACAAACTTCAGTACATTTTTCATTCGTAAATTACTTCATTATTATAAACAAAATCTAAAGTAATTATAATACTAAGTGAGATAGGACTGTGATATTAATGGTAGTCAGATGTCAATTATTATTTGTATAAAAGCAAATTTTAAATGGAAACAAAACCATGTCCGAGTCCAATGCCGAGCCCCATTTGCAGGTGAAGTGGAATTTAACATTCGACGTGCCTCGCATAACAACAAGAAAGGTTTGTTTTGCACACAACTCTCACTGTAATTGTTGTTACAACAGTTTGCTACGTTTCGATTGTTTACAAAACTTACGAGTATGTCATTTATAACATAGATAATTTAAGCTTTGCTTTGGAAAAATTTGTTGCAGGGAGCGCATTTAAGTCCAGGACCAAAGGGGCCGTCAATTTAAAATTTAAAATATTTCTATTATTTTGTTCCAACAGAGGCTATTGCTATTTCAAATTGTATAACAAATTTCATTAAGATTCACAGTGTTGTGGAAAATGATCTTAACGTAAATATACAAAAAGGGGATATTTCACTAATGAGGTGTTTTAAGTAAATACTGTATTTTTTATGTGGTTTGATTTTCACCCATAAATGTTTGGAATTACTTACGGGACGCCCTATATGCAAATATAATTTGGAATATAAGCGCATATTTTGTATTATGTTGTCAAAAGGATCAATTTAAAAACAATACATACAACATAAAAATGCAAGTTGAAATTGCAACTACAATTAAGTTAATGGGAGACCTTACTGATGCTACAAACTTTACAACTAGATGTTTGTAGCGGCTGTAAATAAGGTTTATCCACACAACTTTTATCTTAGGTTCTTAAGCTGTAGCTTACATATGTTTTATCTTTTTCGAATTTCAAAAGGTCGTGCCCATGAATTAAATACAATATAGCTTACGTTCTACCGCAAACGAAACAGAAATAAATCTTTTAGATGATTCGTATCATTTTTTTTTTATTATTTCCAAGTTTTGTAAGTTTCTTGAATTTATAAATTAGCCAAATTTAAAAGTATAATGGGAGAACATTTGGTTTGACTTTTAATACTAGCAGAAGAATGTTCCCTTTGCTTATTGAGCGGAGCGAATTGAAGCAAGCGAAATTATACAACAATCCTGTTTGGTTTTAAAAACACTCCTCCTGAACGGCTGAAGTGATCTGAACGAAATATAGCACAGTCATAGCAATCAACCATTGGAAGGTATGTTATTATTATTATTATTTCTTTGTCATGAGAGCCGAAGCCCCCTGACTGCGTACCCGGTACCTATCCTTGAGGACATACCCGGGCCCCATGATGTAGGCCGAAGCTTACGCATCAACCTTTAGCACATCATGGGCGGATGACTTAAGGTCATCAGGCTCGCCGGCTGCCGAAGCAGACCCTTCGGAAAGAGGGTTGCCCCTCAATCCTAACCAGGGATTCCGGCTGCTTGTTTAAGCGTCACTCCACCTGGGTTCCCCCAGGTACAAGCCCTAGAGGACCATAATGGAGCGCCCCGACGCATTTAGTGCAAGCAACACTCGGGACCTATCTAATCCCTGACAGGCAGAACCCGCCATCATAGCCAGAAGGAAGGGGACCGTCAGCACGCTGACGGGGGAACCCCAACCTCCCATTTACACCACTACCCGATCGAGGCCTTACCCAGTTGCTGGGAAACCAGAGATAACCAGAGCAAAAGATCCCCAGATACCCCTGGCGGGCTCGGACCCAGCACCCGATCTACTTCGTTTGCCCGTCAGACCCAACATCACTGCCAGGCCATCAGGGTTTCCCAAAAGGAGGCAGGTATAGAAGTGGGACCCACCCGGATGAACCTATCCACCAGAGGTGGCGACACCCTTGCCTCAATTGAGGTTCCGGGAAGAACCCCCCACACTCAAGATAACCATACCGTCCGTGCTCAGAGACAGGGATTGGTTTGCATAAGTGCCTACAAACCGTTACCCTCACACTGCGGAAAGTTACGTTGCCCTTGAGTGTCCCCGTGAGCTACGGGTACTTGCCCGTTTTCACCTCCAGGAAAGGCTACTACCAAAGTCGAGGATTTGCCACACTGAATGCTGGTCGCACACAACAAGCAGGCCGAAACCCAAAGAACCACAGACACAGGTAGGTTAGAGAATATGATGCACTTCCATCTCTCATAGAGCTAAACACCCCTCCATCCTGGATAAAGGAATGTCACTGGGACCCAATGCCCAGTCGTCCATGTCTGTGGCCTACTTGAAAATGCCGATACCAACACCGAGCAGTTACCTCCCCTTTGGGGGATAGGTTTTTCACCTCCCAGGACGAGGCTACTTCCAAAGTCGAGGATATGCCTCACAAAATGTCAGTCGAACACAACAGGTAGGACGAGCCCGAAGAACTCAGTCACAACCACAGTTACAGGTAGATGAGGAGAGGCGGAATTAACGTCGTCACTGAGAGCTAAACACCCCCTCACCCTGAATGGAGGGAATGTCACTGGAGGCTCCCCCTAAGGGGCTGGCGCTTACCAGTCGTCCATAACTGTGGCCTACCTGAGGTGCCGGGTCTGACACCGGGCAATTACCTCCCCTCTGGGAGACTTGGAAGGTATGAAACGAAAATAGTACAAATCGGACCACAGGGCTTTTTCCTACGTGAATTTAAACTTTAGGAAATTTAACATGGAACTTATGGGTCGCCATGACATTATTTGCGCAATAACAACTAAAATGTAAACAAGGATCGCAACATAGATTAGCAACAAAGAAACTATCGAATTAACGTCGAAGAGCATTATTTAACACAAAATGATAACCAATAATTATGGTCACCGGAATTAGGCTGATGCACCATTGAATATAAATACTCCAAATGACCATTCCATTTATCTAAACCAAAAATAGGCCTACCATTGGGTTTGGACGCAACATGAGCTAGTTAAATGTGTTACCGAAGTAGGTCAAAGGTTACCATTTATATATTTGAAGAAGGTAAGTTTCACGGGCAACAACTACATGTTGCAAACTCTACACCAGAACGATGTGAACGTTACGACATGGTTCAAACTGGCAACTGATATAAATTGTTATGATGTAGGTGTATCGATGAAATATAAAACCCTTAGTATGTTTATAAATTTAGAGCATATACACATGACAATTAAATTTAAATACAAACTAAGGTAAACGCATATTTATTTGTAATGCAAACTTGTATAAGTGCATTTCAGCGTGTATAAGTGTTTGCACACAAAATAATTTGGTTTAAACGTATACCAAAACAAGTACTGAGTTATGTATTGTTGACCTGAGAATGCAAATATAGAAGTAATAATCAAGTTATCGAGGTTAGGAAACATTGTTTTCAACTCTCAGACTGATATAACTATCATACACTGGAATCAATAAGTAGTTGTATTACAGTGGAGTTAAAAATAATTTTATACGTTTTACTTCAAAGTATCTTTAAATTGTAGATAAAAAGATTGTGTATAAAAATGTTTTCAGAAAAGTATCACAAAACTATCTATTGTATATTTTATCTAATCTCAAATTTAAAAAATACCCCTAATTTTCACTCACCGAATTTCTTATGTAACCTGAATTCCAACTTGTCACCCCAACAGAAATTGTCATAACACAAGTTGGCCCCAGAACTAATTCAAGGAGTCCTTGGAGTGAAATCGGCCGAGTCATCGAAATTGGTTTTTGATATCGCTGTTTCGATGCAAAGATTCAAGATTGACGAGGAGACTATTAATAGAGTTATTTTAAACATTCCAAGTGTTGAAAGTTTACTTAACATCGACATAAATACCGATATAAAAGTTTAAAAAAAGGATTCTGAGTCTGTACAACCACCGAAACAGATGTTGGACCACAGGTACCGCTAATACAGGGCCATAGCTACGATGTATTTATTTAATGACAAGGGTACACAGAAAAAGTTGGTTTTGGAAAAATATTACACTAACGATTTAGAAGTGTGCGAGAGGGTTAGTTCAAGCTTTATCTGACTTCGAGTTATAAGAATATTATAATATTAGTAGGATGACCAGATTTGTGTAGCAGTATTGTAAACAGTATCAGCGTTAAGCCCACAATTCTGGCATAAAATCTAAAATCGTCATTCTCTCCATGTAGTTGTCACTGAAATCGCTAAGGAGACACTTCCCTCGCTGAGAAACCTCATTAAACCTCATTGCCGAGATTTTATAAATTTGTACTAAACCTAATATTACATCCATTGCCGATTTCAGCTTTGCGAATACAGATTATTGAAAGGGAAACAATCTTTTTGCCTCACTAATGTGAAATCACCTGTTTTCGTTGTATGTTTATCATTACATTGTGTCCTGGGCAAAAAGAATGTTAACTAATGTTTTTGTTATTGTTCCATTAAGAGTTTCAAATTGCAACTACCAAATCTGTACAATCAATGTAATGAGCTTTAAATAGAAGGCCTAACATAAAAACTGCTATTTAGAACAACTATTTAATGCTATACAAACACTCATGTTTAAAATGTCTACATGTTTATTAAACTCTTTTAAAATTAGTTCTTAAGTTTAACATAAATAAAAATACTTCTTGTCGCAACAAAGGTGTTTTGCTCTCAGGTAGTCCATTTTAACATAAGGGTCAAAATTATAAGAAACCCATTTTCCATTTTTATAACGATATTTAAATAGTTAATTCTTCAACCATGACATGGCGTGCACTGGATACTACCATTACTACATGATTCCTCATCTCGGACAGAAAGGCTCTTCCCCTAATAACAAAGGTAATTGAGCCCAAGTATAATCAGTACTTATGAGTCAAAAAGCATAAAGCCCTACGAAACCCTAGAAATAACCGGAATACTTATCATACACTTATTTATTTGGAATACACTTATTTATTTATCATTTAATTACAAAGCAGAAAACTATAAAAAGTATAGGAATAAAAAAATGAACTACAATTTAACTCAATATTTGGTTACGTACTTGTGTTTAGTAGTATTAGAAAAATCCATTTTATGTGTTATTTTAATACTCTATCCAGAATAGCTTCATAAAAAACAACTCCATTACAATGTGGGACACGTTCGGCATTAAAATCGGGTCCACCTGCAAATGGAACCAGAAATAGCGTCGGTGATCTTGCTTTTAACTTTATTTTTATAGACCAGGCAAATACTTGATGCACAACCACTATGCTATTAAAGTGGAAACTATGTTTAAATGCAAGCTTTCGGCACTAAGTGCCTGATCTACAATATTTAAATTGATTATTTTTGGGAAAATATACACAACGTTAAATGTAAACTCTGGAGAAAAAGTTTAGATAAATGGCAGATATTTGATTGGTAGGTTCAAAGACGACCTTGCAACAAAAGATCCTGTAATTAAAATAAATAGTTTTTTTCGTAATCCTTTATGGAACCTGTACAAAAAGTGTTTAGTATCGTTATATCTCTAAATAATAAATACTATGATTCCCAAACATCTGTTAACCCTCTTCCAAAACTCTAATGGCTTTCAGAACAATTTTTAGTCAATTTTTGTTTATACAATTTGCTCATGTCATTTTAAGTGTTAAAATACTTAAATTAATTCTGTTTTTAAAGAAGAGTTAGTCAAAGTTTTGTTTTAACTAGCCCAATAAAATTAACTTATAAGAGTTTCGTTACCAAAGAAGAAAAACTATTTCCAAAACGAAATAATTTCTTTTCCACGGGTGAGGCTAAAATGGCGTAAAATGTATCATTACATTCTCTTCTATCCTTAATTACTTTGTAATGATTATTGTATACTTTAAATAGTCTTTGTTTAATCATTTGGACAACTTTTTTTATATGTTTGATTAGTTATATTAGGTGACAGAAAGAATCAATATAGACTTAAGTAATAATAAGAATAAGGATTCAAAAATATTTTATAAAAAGATTTATTGTTCAAATAATTCTATAGTACCCAGTTCACCCTCTAACAAGTTTTAGATATCAAATACTTAACTATCACCAAATCATTAAGGTGATAATCATTATAAGTAACAACAAAATACCTCAAAACTGTATATTTGGTTATGTTAGTTTGGATGTAGTCTGACCGGACACTTGGCCACTTTCAAGCCAAACACAAACTAAGTCTCAGGTGCTTTGGTCGTATCCGATGTAAGGCCAAAGTCATTAAATGTAACGATCCTAAACTCTCAACCACTAGTCAACAGTCTGTTAAGCTTCATTTTGTAACTGAGTTTCAAATTCCCGTACTCAGCATTCACATTCCTAATTTAAATAACCTTTGTACAATATTTATGTGCCCTAAACGCTAAATGCACGAATAATAAAAATAACATACACACAATGTTCATTGTTCATGTTTCTAATACAGTTATTTTTATAATTTTATTAACTCCTGTATATTTAAAATGATCTATATCATTATCTGATATTTGTTTACTGAGTACTGGTAATAAATTGAAAAGATTTGTGCATTTTGACGTATGCAAATTTGTATTTTCCTAAAATGTTGTTTTTACTGGTTACCTTAAAGTTGTGTGGATAGTCACTAATAATAAAATAAATTGTTTTTAAAATGTGTGTAAATGCTGTTTAATGAAAACAGCTCCGATCATTTTGTTTGTTAAACGTTTGAGTGGTTAGTTGTATATAAATGGATATTATGTTCTCTATGCACTTTATTTGTTAAATATATTTTCTTAAAACGAGGTGAAATTGCGCCCTTTGGATTTAGGGATTGTAAATCTAGAACCGTTTAGATTTAAACTTTAGAAGCTTCGTTTGCAAGACGCAATATTTGGAACATTGTACATTAATTATGATTTCTTACAACATGTCATAAAAAACCATAAAACTTTCTCCCTCTAAAATAGTATAAGATTCTATACATTTGAAAATATACTTGAAACATTATGAAACGTGATAATTTATTCTATTGAAATATAATCTATATATTTACCGGAGTCGTTAGATGAATAAGTACAGCTTTTATTGTCAGTCAAAATTCAACACTAAAAGGCATATCATGAGACTCCAAAATAAAGCTAGTGGATGGTAATTGAAATTTTAAACATGTGAGTGCCATTACATTGAAGGGATAGGCGTAAATATTTGATTATGTGCACTTAGATGAAGACTGCATTTGGTTTACATTAAGACGTATGTTTGGTTAATACACGTAACACTAGAGCTTTCCCATCAACGAGGAGTAACATGATATATGACCCGTCACTGACACAACATACAGACTATATTTGCATATATATTACAAATGTAGTCCCAACTAAGTAGGGGACCAATATGATTATTTTATTCAGTACGTTACCTACACATTGTTACATTTATAAAGATGTTAAATTTTTCTAGCTTTGTTAAATTATAAAGCTAGTTTTGAAGAGTTTTTGTCAACATGATTCACGAATAGTAAAAATAGCCTAATTTCTTCTGATTACTACTTAAAAAATATAAAATTAAATTTATTATTGAATACTTAAGTGTTAACATTTGAACTTTAGTGTTTCATATTTTAAAAGTTTAAACACAGTCTAATTTGGTTCTTTTTTTGTAATAATGTTTCATAACTTTGCCATGCCTTCAAATAAAACACTTATAATTTATAATTATTTAAACAGTTCGTAGTACAGTATATACCAGTAGTATATACCGATGTAGTTTGGAGCAAACATTTTATTTTTACTTAGTGCAAATTAAATTGCTATAGCATAAATCAATAAAATTTTCTTTAAGTATTTCATATAAAGGTTTCAAACAATATTTAAACCTGATCAAACCTTCGAATTTAAACTGCACTTCAGTAGTAAATGACGTACAGAAGATACAAACTTTACAACTAGAAGTTTGTAACTGCAGTCAATAAAGTTTGTTTACACAACTTTATCTTGAGTTCTTCAAAGTTGTGTCTAACATACATTTGATCTCTTTATTTCATATGGTAGTACCAGTACTCAAGAAATGAATGCAACTCAGCTATTGTGTAAACTATTACCTATGATGGTTCTATTTGAAACATACATATTTATACAAGAAAACTACAATAGGTTTTATTTCAGCTGTTGTAAGTATACCTAATTCATAACTAAGTTCTCTTTGAAACCTTCTAAGCTTTGCTTGAATGGAAAAACTTTTGTTTTGTTAGAAAGCTTTTCAATACTATCTAATAATATTGAGCCAATATTATTAGATTATTTTAAAACCCAGGAGAATTGTACTAAGCCAATTATACGTTATCTGCATAATCATAGAATGCTCAACGTTTTACATTACCAATGCATTATACTCAATACGTTGCATATAAAAGCTTTACAAACTGTTTACTGAATCAACACAACAAAGGACCTCATAGAACAATGTTTGCAAATATTTCAACCAGAGTGAACTTTTAATATTCAAGATTCTTGAATAATATAATGAGATCCAGCCCAAAATTACTCCATACCTTTTAAAACTCTTAGAGGTTTAGCAGTAGGTTTTTGAAATAATAAAATCTTGGAAATGTTTTAGAGATTATTCATATAATGAAGTACCCAAATTAATTAAATTTATTTAATAAAGATGTACTTTTCCAAGAAAGCGTAATATTGGTATAGTGAATAGTCGTATGTTTCACAGAAGAAGGTATATGAAAACCTAGTGTTTGTGAAACAAAATTCAATATTGAACATTTATCTTGCACGTTCTATTAATCTGTGATGCTTTCAATAACACTGTAAAGCAAAACTGAATTTTAAACGTCTTTGAAGAAAGTTGTTATCTTTAATTTTACGAAACTATCATATTCCATCCAGTTTTAAAAACTATCAGTACAGTTAAACTTTCGTTAATTCATATTTTTACTTCTGTTCTGACTGTAGTTAGTCGCGAGTAAGGGAAAATCATAAAAATCAGTGTATATTGGGGGAAAAATAGTAAAAAAAAAACAAAAAACAAAATCAAACTAAAGTAAACGATCCAATGTGTTCGTTATTTTATTCAAGCGGCTTAAAAAGTCGAGTCTTGCCGGATGGATCTCCAATTAATTACAAAAAGGGGCAAGATTTATAATTACTGATTGCCATGGGGGATTACGTTTAAAATGATAAATGAGACGACCAATAAACTCAGGGAAGTACAAAACAAATATATAATTTATATATCATGTAGAAATTGTTTCTATTGCCAAGTTGAATGAGCCTTTATATCAGGATAAGGCTACACCTTTTCATAATTGTTTCTCATTTGTCATATTTTACATGGTTGAAAGTAAAGTTTTGTTTCAATGACAATTTCAAAAGAAAAAATATAAATATGCAAATGTGGAATCATAGCAAAGAATTAAAGGAATGGCTTTATATGGAATCAGATTAAGGAGCTTATACTTGATTGGCGGGTTAATGATTTTCTTTTCGCAATCACAGAAGCAACGATTTAGAATGGCATTTTGATGTTTTTTTTTATACTAAAAAGTTTGACATAGACCACTTTGCCAAAATAATGATCAATTACGTATTATGTATTATGATTATGACGAACTTGTGCGTCTCTTATAAATTTGTCTTGTACATCATATTAAATGTCAAACTATCAACTATAGCTACTTTATGTTAACGACGCTTGTAATATTTCTCATTAAGATTTATTGATCAATCATTTAAGTGTTTAATAATATTTACATACAGACATAACGGACCAATGATGAAGCTGCATGGTCAAGAGCATTGTTGCAATGCAGTAAACATGCAGCAACACCATATCTACGTGACGTACTACTATTAAGTATGAATTGATGCACAGCTTGTCCTGCTGATTAAATTGGCAAATTATGCTACTGCGCATATTACATTGTGGGTAATTTAGGTTATAATGAGGATCAGAAATACAGGGTGTCTGGTCATCAGTGTTACAACATTTTTATTGTGTAGGAAAGTAAATGAAGAGTGATGATGCATATAATAGGTTCCAAGTTTAAAAATAGCTTCCCAAAGAACTGTTTTAATTTTTAAAAAATAGTTATGTTTTTGAACTTACAAATTTGAATGAATCAAATCTGATTCATGGATGTGAGTAGTTATGATTATTAAAAATCGGAGGATTCTATTGTAAAAAGATATCTGTTCCTTAATATTACTTTTATTAATTTTTTACCTTATGAGGTTATTAGTACGTATTTTACAAATATTAGTATAAATTACTACTGATTTAATTTTAGCTTGTGAAATTTACCTTTAAAATCGCCAGTTGTTTTTATAGCTCGAATAATATTTTGGATTTAATGATTATAATATAAAACAAAGAATATTAACAAATCGCCACAAAAGCTAGGTTAAGGATTTATGTAAATTTGGTTTGTGATTATTTTCTTCTCTCTAAGATAGGGTTTCCTTAACACAGCTGCTTTGACACTATTATAGTCTGTCAGCTACATTACGTCAGATATTACATCCTTTGACAACTGATACTCACCTTCAGATAACTATGTTGTTGGGGATATTGTCACTTCAGCTTATAGGACAAAGATAGGACATTTACAAAAAATGTTACTAAAACCGACAAAACTGAGAACCTACCTAAAATGAAACGTTATATAACGGTAAATGGTCCAAAGTTTATAAAGTAACTTTCTTGTTTTATTTGTGTTCTTCAAAGTTTAAGTGTATTATTGTTTCAACATTTTGTAACGTTAAATCATTCTAAGCAATAGAAATTCACACCAAATACCCAGTATCCCAAGTTTTAGCTACAAGATATCACTGCTTTGGAAAGAAACTGTCCAAGCCCTGGTTAGTGTAACTATCTCAGCCCTGGTTAGTGTAACTATCTAAGCCCTGGTTAGTGTAACTATCTCAGCCCTGGTTAGTGTAACTATCTATGCCCTGGTTAGTGTAACTATCTAAGCCCTGGTTAGTGTACATATCTAAGTCCTGGTTAGTGTAACTATCTAAGTCAGTGTGCCCAGGGTTGTTACTATCCAAGTCCTGGTTAGTGTAACTATCTCTGCCCTGGTTAGTGTAGCTATCTAAGCCCTGGTTAGTGTACCTATCTAAGTTCTGGTTAGTGTAACTATCTAAGTCAGTGTGCCCAGGGAAAGTTAGTCGGTAGCTTAGTCAGTATCAATACACAGTCAAGCCAAGGAGTTGACTTAGAATGTTGGAGTCCAGGGGCAATGTCTCCACTTAATATTCTTCAGAAAATTAAAAGGGTAGACCTTGTATGACATATATCTACTGTACCTTGCAGTATTATAGCACCCTTTTTTGCTTTCTAAGTTTCCTAAGCCTTTGTGGTTTGTAATGATGTGTATATTAAAGGTAAAACGACAAATATATGGGGAAAAGGAAATGTATTAATTTTGACATTAAGATATTACTATTCTTTTGCAACTTATCAACAGCAAAATGTACAGGTTAACCACTTTTAGCTAAAAAGAGCATTTAAAAAAATGTAGGCCTACTTGAACAGAAAACTAAAAAAAAATAGGCCCTACGCTACTCCAGAAGTTAATACTTTAAGACTATAAATTAAAATTCTAATACAATACAAGTTTGAAATGCATTCCTAAAGCAAAAACGTTGCAAAAGCGTGCATTGTAAACCATTTTACACTCTTTAGAAAATCCACTAATGCGCAAAATCACTGAATCATAACGTCAACCAACAAATATTTGGTTTTTATTTACGAGCTACAGCTGATGATTTACACGGAGTAAGATCCACAGAGTAAGCTGCGTGTTTCAAACTCTGCAGCAGATGTGGTCGTTACACCACGGCTCAATCTGTCAAACTGATATTAATAGGTATGACATGACGTGAACGTTGTGTATCGGTAACGTATTTTATTAAATTATTTATAAAAAAAACATCATATATATTAAAAGTTGTATTAAAATTAGCACTCGTACACACTAAGCTTGTGGATTTATTGGTGTATAAATTGATTGCCAACATTTCAGATGTATTAAAACTTATTGAGTTTCCTCTTTTATTTCAGAAAGTTTCAGTATGTGATGTGCTTCCCTTATAACACTTATTACGTCTCGTTGACAATTATTAGCTATTTACCTTACAAGTGTAGTAAGAGCTTTTTACATCACGCAGGTGAATGTTGTGCAACGAGCGGAAGCGAGCCGCATAATTCACCTAAGTGATGTAAACACGCTCTTGCGTAACATGTAATGTACAAGATTTTACCTGACCCGACAATATACAGGGGGTTACGTACAATATTTTTCATTATCTATGTCACTCATCTTCTAACAGTAACGTTCTTTTACAAACAAAAGCTAGGTAAGGAAAATTCTTTAAAGCATACGGTAACAATAAAATTCAATTGCTCAGCTAATTTCTAGCGTTGAACGTCGTTGGCTCCATAGAGGTATATTTTTTTTTAGTTGAGCAGTCAATGTTATTTCAATGGATTTCATTACTTCACTAGTGAGTTTTTGAAACTTTACATCACTCGTGAAATAAAGAAGTTGTTTACATCACGCTTGGGATAGGGAAGTTTAACGTGGCGGGTTGGGTAAATTCAATTAACAGTGAATAAGATTTAATTAACTTAACTGAAATAGGATTAATGTATTTTATAAATAAATAAAAGCAAGAAATGTGTACATGTTTCAGTGTATACATACATTTGTATACTTCACATCAACCTAGTTTATTTTTTATAACAAGGCTATAATCATACTCTATTATAGTCTGGGGACCACTGAATGCCAGACCAACATCTAGAAGCAATAATCAAGTTAGCTGAGGTTAGGAAACTTGGCGTTCAAACTTTAAAACCAAAACATTATTTTACCTTCGTATTATATATGCAGCATAATTGTTACTTATCTGAAATTGAACAAGGTAGGCTGAGGGTGTAGGCTTTAAGGTGTATGGTTTTATCCCTAAGATCTATAGCAATAAATGTTTAGACCAAAATGCTTGTAAAACAAACTACATATTAATCATACATGCGTCGATACACATTTCCGTTTGAACAATTACAACCTTTTACTGCTAGACTACAAACAATTTTAGTTTTTATTTATTTATTTTTTTTTTGTCAAAGAACCTGCCTATTTAAAAATTTTGACGGCGTTGGAGAGTTATTTAACGACATGTTTGTTCTTCGTGTTACCCTTAACAAAGAATATTGTTTTAGCTCCTCATTTCAAAAATGTATCTCAAAAGTTTTACCGTCCTCATACTTATATTGTGTCCATAACTTACCCATGACGTGTATATACATCACGGATACCGAATCTTCTTTGAACACGAACAATCTATTAAATTCATAACCCTAAAATAAAATTACGAGTAACTAAAACTCCAAAATAAATACTGGTATAAAGTGCCACAAAGTATGGGTTTTTTAATTTTAAATGAGTATTTCCTTACATTCAGAAAGTCGAATCCACTTTACACTAGAACCTCGTGTAATGGATTCAGATAGAGTGTGTAACATTAGCTTTGTGACTATGATGGTCCATCATTGGCAGGCAAGAGATTATGGGTCCTTTGACAGCTGATACATGACATTGGATACCTGATAAACTACGGCTTTGACAATAATTGGGCTTATTAGACAGAATATGTACTCAGAAAACTGTCAACACAACTTTCCGTAACTAACGAATCATCTCAAAGTTTAGTCAAAAGGTTATCATTTGTTTCTTACTATATGTTTTTTGATTTAAGTTTATGACTTTTATTTCAACAATTTGCTTTAAAATTAATAGTATTCAATCTCTAAGTATATAAATAAACCTACGTAACTAACTGTATTTAGTTAAATAGGACTTTTCAGGTTAAACTGTCAATAACTAGACAGATTTTATTGTTCAAATATGTTATTTTTAGCAAGCTAACACTATCACTTAAACCTACCAACATTTGAGTGTCTTAGACTTTTTGTTACAGTATTATAGTTACGTGTTACTACATGTTTTTCAACTATCATCTTAAACTAAAAATGATAATTTCCCTTTAAAACATCTGCCTGTATAGAAATGTTATAATGGAATTTAGTTTCGGTAGACTTCCGTATCTGTTGGCACAAACAACCGAATGAAAATATCGATCGATATATTGAATGAACAATTGAACAATCGATATTTTTGTCGACAGTTAGTTGTTTGGTTTATCAGCAGAGGCTTCATAAGAAAAGAAAACAATAACGCAACTTTGAAAAATTAAAAAGCAACCATATAATATAATACAATATAATATATAAAATTACCAAGAACTTATTTTATGCAAAATATAAAAATAATTCCCCTTCTTGCAGTATTATATCGTAAGTAATATAAGCTTTTTCACGGACTCTAAAAAAATTAAATTAAAGTTGTAGTTGCCCATTATTGTTAAGGTATGGAACCGTCCTTAGGGAATTAAACTGCATCAGATCATAAATATTTAAGCAGTTATTAGTACGCGTGTGTTCTAGGTAAAATATTTTAATGGCCTCGTATGTGTAACTTAACATAATTTTTTTCATTTCTTCACTGTAACTTTACATTAAATGACTATTATTTTAATTTAACTGTGTATTTTATAAATAGTTAAAAATGTCTCGGAAAACAACAACTTGCAAACCAAAATTGGCGTAAATGCTTATGTAACAATTAGAACGTTTTTTGTCTGGTACAATGGTCAGTAACAAAAACCTTCCTACCTATCCTACTTGAAATAATAACTCAACACCAAACCGAGAACTAAAAAAATACAATTTTTATTGGCAGCCACTGTTAACGTAAAACGAATCGCAAACACTTAAACAGCCACAGAAATGTGGTTTACACACACATAGAACAAAATGTCATTGGGTTTTTTGACACTTTACATACCCATGCAAACTGTTTGTTTACAAAAATTCCGTAAAATACTGGAGCCTTTACTAGGCAAATTTATTATTGGCCATTCTATTAAATCATGTTTATAATAACCAGTCGAACAGGTACCAAGGCTAATTTTATACTCATCATAATATTTCCATTATCATAGGAAACGAAACTAGTTTACATCATAAAAAATTGTTTTTGAAGAAAAGGCTCTTGTATCTGATATGGTATGTTTTGATCCTTCAAAAAACTTCTAAGCTAATATTAATCCATAAAAAATAAATCAATTGGCAAATACTAAGTTATTCTGAAGAAACAAAGGGATAAACGAGGTAAATATATAAAGGGCCATCACATTTCGAGTCAACGAACCATAACTCATTGAAAACGCATACATGTACAAAGCATCCATATTGAATCAGAAAGGTACTCTTATTATTACCTTAGAATTTTTCAAATTTAAAAATGTTGGTAAACAGATAACTCATGACAAATTAAAGGTAATGATTTAAAACATAAAACTCTGTCTTATTTATTATGTCTTATTTTATTATGAATAAGCTTTCTGAAATCAAATTCTTTCGCTATCACTTTTAAGACTAATTGAAACAAAAAAAATCTCAATTTTCAGGTTTTTACTTTAGTTACTAATACGTTAACGCCCAATATTTTGTATGGGCACTACGCTTTCAATAAGAAATAAATTATAGTATGCAAAACAAATAATTAGGTGTTGTTTTTTTAACGCTTCTATAAGGTAAAGGAAAGATCAATTAAACGTTTAAATATAAGCGGTATTAATCCTTAAACGAGAAGACAACAAGGATCATGCATTATACATGAGGGTCTTATTATACCTATTTAAATCGATTTAGGTCCTTTATAAGTCAATGACTGATCATTATCACCCGATTCTTTCTCTGTTTTTCAGGAAAAACAGAATTAAAAATTATTACACTGAAATTAATAAATAATAAATAAATGATACTGAAAGAAAAACCACGCATTGGTCAAACACTATTGTGCCTATGTATAACCTTTTCTATATTTGCAACTTGATAATTTCGTTAACATTGAATGAGTTAACACAATATATCTTGTGTTTTCATAATTCTTCATTTAAAGAGTTTCGGTAAAATTTATTTTTAAATTAATTTCTTCTAAGAACGTATATGTTCGTGTTAAACATACGTTACGCATTTTTTATTCAGTATTTTTTACTTCAAGAAAAGGTTTTGATGTATAAACGAATAAAACACAATATTAAAATATGTACACATTTTAAGTTTTGCAAATAAATAATTAATCCACAAAAAGGCATTGGCGTTTCCTGTATACATAATATTTATATGCATATCCATAGATTAATTAAATTCCAATCCATTGATTCGATGCTATATAAATATATTTATAAACACGTTAAGATTTCCTGCACTTACTTTGTAATATTCACCATTAAAGTGGTTGTTAAACTTGTAGTAAGCATTTAAATGGATAGGAGAGATTAGAGTTATTCATATAGCTTGTTGTTATAAAAAGATTTTTATTTTCCCTAATCTAATAGATAAATATAGATAGAAGAGTTTATATAGCCATATATACTAAGCCATTCGTCCAATCAGAAATGTTACACACTTATTTGTGTAGCTTGAAATTTATATGATTTAAAGTTGTGCTGAGACCTATTTAAAGGATTATTTGAATCTGTCTCAGTCAGTGCCGTTGGTCGGGTTAAGTGTTGTAGGCCTAAATTTTTAAATGTTTTACTCATTAATTTATTTTGCGTATCACAATGTAAATATTTTTGAATTTGAAATATACATTTTGACGAATAAAATTTAGATAAAATTGTTCTACTAACCACTTGAGAATGCCATATTTGGCGAAACATATGTAGTGGACTTCAATCACTATTTGAACTGCGACACGAGGTACGTAATAGTTTAGTCTATACTACGCACTTCAGGGGCTACAAAATGGAATTTAATTTAATTTATTTTTTTTACAACATATTATATGACCAATAATTACATAAACACTCCACAGATCCTGAATACATTTTCTAAAATAAGTCAAAATAAATTGTTTTTTATCCAACTCATGTTAATCAATAACGGTTTGGTAAATAAAACACATATTTTACCAAAACTGTCATTTTACCCTAGTTTGACAATCAAGAGAAACTCGCAGTTGTCTTGAGTAAAGAGAGAAACAGACTGGAAGAATAGCAAACAAACCTTGACCGGTTCACTCCACGCCAGTCACGGTTCAATTGTTCCGACATTATATTTTATTTGTTTTCCTTGGACGATACTCTTCCCTTACAGTTTAAACACTGAAGTACCTTTACATTATAGGTTTACTGTTAATGAGTTTATTCTTATTATGAATTAATCACCTTGTGAAATGAAGGTGAATTTGTATCGTATGAAATTAAATAAAAAAACATTTAACATAAAGTTAAACATTTTTTTTTATCTTAGTAGGTTTTTGTTATATAATATAATTCTTAGATGTAACTACAATTTTATCATCTGTGACCTCACTAATACTATGACCAATATGAAATATTTATAAATTTCAGTATGGAAATATACTTTGGATGTAATGAAAGATAATATGGAATTGTGCTTTAAATAAAATCATTAGATAAAAATCAATTGAACAGGTTTTTTACATATCACGACTATAATTTTTTAAACTTTTATCTACAGATTGTTTAGTTCTTGATAAAAAAATAACAACGTACGGTTTAATAAATGACATTTCTACTAAACAATGTATGATTTAAAATAGGTCGATTCTACTAACTTGTATACACATTCTTTAGTCACATACACAGTTGATCTCTTTGTGTATGGTTGAGTAGCTTCTACTGTCAGAGGCTTATTCTACCTGATTGGAGATTTACCCATCTGGTAAATGACTCATTGGATGTTGTCTAATAGCTGAACACCCGAGCACATTCCTAGTACTAAAGGCTGGTAACTTAAGTACACTACATTGTTTACGATATGAGGTATAAAGTTCGATTGCGTTACTAATAACAAAATTATTACTAATCTAATAAGTAAAAAGTTGTACCAAAAGCATATATTTCCAACTGTTAAAAGAAATAATTGCAAAGTAAAAGAATAATCAACGGTCTACACCGTTTTTTAATAAACATTTTTATTTGTCACTTATAAAAAAAATAATGATACTAGTCTGATAAAATAATTTCTGTTCTGAAACTAATGGGTATACGCTTTATATGATTAATACAACAAACTTTTATTGATTGCATATTCTAAGAGGAGCTGTAAATTTGAATGCATCACCTCAAGTAAGGAATGTAACAATGGAACATTTGAACCCAAGCGAGTTCTCTGATACACTTACAATTGTTAAGTGATACTTATAACAAAAGAGTCAACAGAAGTTGAACAATTGTTTGTTCACGTGCTTGTGTTGTTAGTGTGTTCATTAGAATTCTATACAGAACAAGTGAGCGTACTGTTTGGAGATGAAAATGTTAAAAACAATATCACCTTATGAGATACTTTAAAAACGTATATACTAATATACATATAATATACTAATATATATAATATATACTAATACGTTATAAAGGTTACTAAACAACTGCTAAGAGCACCGTCAGTTAGGCGTAATTATTTTCAATATGAATCAGACTTTGGTTGATGTTTCGTATACTTTGGTCATGTATGAATAAATTACATCTTTTCCTGTGACCACATCTTTACAGCACTCCTTTAAACAATGTTATACATTAAATCATTTTTTCCAGGTCTTTTTGCGTATTTAGTTTTTACACTGATTTTACCAATTTCATTAATGTACTACAATATGGATATTTTACATTAATTTTACGTTTGATCGATATTTGAATGCTAAATGTAATATAATGTTTATCGGGATGGTAGGGACGGTTGGAAATTTTTTATTTCCCACAGCCCTTTGTCATCAGAAAATAATGATTAATCAAACATATGAGAAGGAAGGGTATACCTTTCAAAGGCTTCTTGTGGAGGGATATTGTTCAGGGACAATAAGCCTCTGAAAGGCCGCTGGCAACAAAATAATGAACGTTCAAAAACGTAGCTTGTTTTATTTTTGAGTTGTAAATGACAAATACTATTATGTAAGGATGCTTAATAGATCGAAACTTACACAGCAATAACTACTGGACAGATTGGTCTGAAATTTGGCATGATGATAGCTCACATTCCCGATTAACATATAGGCATATTCTTATCTCAAAAATCCTTTCGGGCTCCGCCCCCAGTGGCTCTATAGTTCCCCATGTTAACCTTATGAATATTCATATTTAAAGGGAATTGAAGTATTTTGTCAGCTGTAAAAAAGTTGGTTCTATGATATGTAAAAGCATAAAAAAATATAAGATTTATCAACAGGATGCAGTGCTATTATTATTTATTTATGAAAACAGCTAATTTTAACTAAGCAGCAACAAAAAACCGTCATATGTAATGAGAACTGTCAATGTTGGATTGTTTACCTCAGGATTGTTAACCTTATGAGCATTCATATTTAAAGGGAATTAAAGAATTTTGTCAGCTGTTTCAACTAAAAAAGTTGGTTCTATGATATGCAAAAGCATTAAAAAAATATAAGATTTACCAACAGGGTGGAGCACTATTATTTTTTTTTATTTATGCCAACCCTGTACGAAGGACGGGTACTCTACTAGTAGGAAATAATACTGACCGCTTCAGCCCACGAATAGAAATTGCCAAAATTTAGCTAACATTACTTTCAAACTGAACATTTGCTTAAAAACTGTAGATTAGTGAGCCTTATAGTCTTATTATCAATACACCAGTGTTCAATATTACTTAATTTTTCTTTAGTCTTGACTTACTCCTCGAACCAAGCCATACCTATTATAACAATGGTATCCATGTAAATTATAGGATCGATTAAGAAGTACAGCTACAATCTTTAAGTTTCATTTTCCAAAACATTAATTAGTAACACATTTTTGTGTGTTTTTCAACGCCAACGGTTTTTTTTTATTTTTTAAAGGAACGGTAATCTAGTCTTGTTACTAGTTGTACATCAAGATTTTGTTACATACATAAAATAGTATATCAGTGTGAAATCGTGATTGAACCGATACCCTAGTTCATTGATAAACAATTCAGAAACGCAGCTCAGCATGGCAATAATCCGATTACGTCGAATGCTCTCGACAATACATCCGATTATTTACCTCATGAAATCATTCTTCTTATTTTCCAGTTTCATCAATTGGCAAAAGAAATAAAAAGTACAGTACTCATTTGTAGCTGATAATTGATTATTGTCTGGACCACGTAAGTTTGCGGTTGAGGGAGGAGCCTAATTACCATGGTTTTGAATGACCCAATGAGAACCATGCGGTGTTGCCAAATCTAATAATACCAGCTGATTTGAAAATATTGCTTAGTATATTTTAATTAGTGTTGTCAACGGGTGATGTGGCAACGTCGCGCTAGCCTTGTCTTGTGATTGGCTGCCACCAACTGCAAACTTATGTGGTCCCGACAATAGTTAGCCGAATAGTTTAGATAATCAAAGGAATGATAGTTTAAAGACCTTAGGAAGGTTAATTCTGTTTTTAATTAACTATACTAATTATTTCTGGACAATTAACGATGTTTTGTCTACACCATACTAAAATATGCTCTTTAAGTAATTAGAATATCTTTAATGCCAAAAGGAAATTAAGTTTTAGCTATAAGGTAAACATTAAAAATCTGACATAATTACCACCAAGATGTGTAAAAAAAAATTAAATTTAAAAAATGTATTTTCCATCAATATGCTATAAATTGTTCATATTTTACAAATTAAACAAAAAACATTAAACTGGAATAAAATAAACGAACGAATACGTAGTACTGAGTGTAACATACTTGACTATTATCTATATAGGCTCTTATAATATTTAAAGGCATTAATATTTAACCACTCAATCTAAGCGTGTATTGCCCGGAACGGATGGGATCACATAACGTATTCATAGCATACGCAAGATTGACTTTCACGTAGAAATATGGTAGTGAAAGCATCTTATTTTTAGTGACTTTGTCTACTGTTTGTATTTTCATTTACAATTAGTGATTTACTTTCGCTGTAAAATAAAAACTTTGTGAACGCATTCAGCAAACGTACACGGATGAAGATTATTTCTAGAAATTCTTAAGCAAAGAAAACCTTTGTTGGCTTATTACCTTTCTCAAGAGAAAATGTTATTCAAGCAACTTTGTGAGACAGATGATTTTAAACGCATGCAGAATGATTCTGGAAGGAACAAAAGGAAAGAGCTGCTTGTTCTTTGTAATCGTACTCAAGTGTTGCGTAAACGAGAATCATCTTACTTTTGTTTCAACGCTAAATCTTTCACCTATTGTGTCTATTGTAAGGTAGCTAAGGAGAATTCTCGGTAAATATTGTACGACTTGTTTATCAGTAAAATAATAAAAAAATTAATAGGCCAACATGGTTTAATACTGGGTGGCGCATAAAGAACGCATGGATTTGAGTTGAGTGGTAAGAGCAATATGAGCGTCCGTGAAGGGACGGGGTCTGGTTGTTTTGTAGGTTAGGGTGTCCAGTTTTAGTAGCAATGGTGCAATCGACCTGGCGCATCTCGTTTTTGCTGTAGAACATTTATTCAAAAATAATGAATCTGATATAACTGTTCAATGGCTTCTCCGTGCACAATGGTTCAAAACAAAACCCGATCGCAACACAATACTTTGTTGGGTAGCTTCTTTTCGCACAACTGAATCAGTTATGAAGCAGAAGTGGTTTGGTCGTCCTTGCACGGCGCGAACTCCACAAAATGTCGACAGAGTAACGGCGTCTGTTATTCAAAGCCCTCGCCGCTACACTAGGCGATGCGCTCCAACTGTGTGCTTGTCTTGACGCTCGTTGCAGGGCAACCTGAAAGATGAGTTAAAATTTCATCCTTACAAAATTATGATCGTACAGAAGATTTATGAACGTGATTACGAAAAATGGAAACTGTTTTGAGAGAATGGTTGATGTTCTTGCCACTGATGGTGTTTTGTTTATGATGTTAATGATGGAGCGCACTTTCATTTGGATAGTTATGTCAATAAGCAAAACTGGCGCTATTTGGCAGCAGACGACCCAAAAGAATTGCATCAAATACCACTGCACGATTTGAAACTTGACGTTTGGTGTAACTTTCGAAAGTGGAAATTCTTGGGCCTTACCGTACTTTTTTTAGGACTCGCGGAACATTGAACTTTGTGCAGAAAAGCCGTTGAACAGTTTTAACAGATTTAATTACTTTTGAATAAATTTTCTACCGCAAAAATGCGATGTACCACGGACCACTGCACCATTGCTACTAAAACTGGACACCCTAACCTACAAAACAACCAGGCCCCGTCCCTCCACTACGCTTCTATTGCTCTCACCACTCAACTCAAATCCATGCGTTCTTTATGCGCCACCCAGTATAATAACCTCTTTGATGGCACCGGTAATTTATTTAACTACTAGCAGAGGACCCGTACTTCGTCCGGGGTTGATGTATGTTTAAATAGTGCTTTTTGAAATCTGCCATGAAAAAAAGAGTAAAATGAGATTACATTCCAATAAATGTACCTATCGAAAACTATTAACTTACTACTGTAATTAGATAAAAACCTTTTCAAATAATAAAACAAATGAAAAACTCAAAGCTTTTATTTAGTTTTAAATGATAAAATCAAACAAAGACAAACAATAATTTACAACATCTGGTTAATATTACGGGTTGAATGAAATTAAACATGTGATCTTGTTTCTAAAAAGCATTGCTCACTAAGCATTGATTATAAAATATATCATTATATACTATGTGAACAAACAAAAACATTAACACTCTTACTACTAAAACAAACAGAACATACTTAGCCCTACTATTTATAACTCCTACTATTCATTTACCAAAGGCAAGTGCGTATAACACTTAGTTTATTATTGATCTTTTTAAATTGAAATATTTGTATATAGCCTAGAATTAGGAAATTTAACTTCATTCAAACAATGTTTATGTCAAGGGTTAGTTAAGTTAAGAGGAACTTGGTTAAAAATATACATGTAATGACCATGGAACGCTCGTAAAATATTAGAATAGAATGTGAAATCTACAGGAAGTGTCAAAAGTTATACCAGTAGCTACCTCTGGATTAGAAAAAATCATAACTAATGTATGGGTAATAATATGAAATTATGATTTAAACATTTGGGAAAAGGCAAATGGTGTGAACAATATTTCTCTTTTAAAATGGCAAAAATATACAATTAATTATATCTCCTTGAGAAAAGTTTCAATTTTTAAGGTGCCCTACTCTAAACACATAATAAGCGTTCAAAAATGTTAAAATGATTCAAGTAAATTTGAACTTTATAATTTCACTATTTTTACACCAAAATCTTTCAATACAATCGTTCACATTAGCAAAATGTTTCATAATTAATTAGGGTTAGATACAGTAACAGATATACAATCTCACTTATTTCATAAAATCAATAATCAATGAACCATTAAATATAAGAATAAAAAAACATGTCACATGATTGCAGAGAATATTATATGCCTATTTATAAACCAGCTGTGGAATTGTGAATTAATGTGGTTTGAAAGTTCAGCTTTTTTACATTTTGGTGGCATAGCAAACTGCAAACATTGTATATGTTCTCATGGCAGCCATGGAGACCAATCAATATTTACTTTTAAAATCCTCACCTCAGAACTTTTAAAGCCAAAGGGGCAAAGCCCACGGTCAGTATCGAAGTGTAAATAGTCCTATAATGGTCCTTGGTATGGTAGCTATATTTTTGTAAAATGTAAGCCCAGTCAGTTCAGTAGTTTATGCGCCTATTAGTGATACACATACAGACAAGACACCACTAGATTTTTATGTAATAGTATAGATCATCCATTATCACATTAAACGGATTGATTAATCTAAAAATTATTAGCTGGTTCTATATTTATTAATTTCCATGTTGCAGCAAGATTCGTAAAATGTAAATCCCTTTAAAAATTCTTCAGTTAAATAATATTTTTTGTAAGTCTAGATTTTGTTTTCGCGTAAAACCTTTCGAACATATAAAGCTATCCATACAAGCTACCTGTGTAAGTTTTAAATACTGTAGGTTTAGGATCGTATGGTCTCACTTTGGCAGATTTCTTATTAGGGTTTAATAGTTAATCATTTTGAGTTGTTATTATTTACGTCGTGTTGTTCATCAAAAATACCTGTTTAAATGAATGAAAACTGTATAATAAAACTTAGAACAGTACTTCTCGTTCACTAGTTATGGGTCTTTTATGTACATGCCTATGTCTATTTCAAAAACGATGTCCAAAAAAATAATCCAAAAACCCTCAAATTATGTGAACATTTCCAAATTAATTAACTGTTTTTTTTCCTTTTTTGAATTCCTAAGAATTTAGCAACGAAGCTGGTTTACAAATTGAACATAATTCCAAATCTAAATACACATTGTATACATTTCAAGTATTACCTTTTAATTTCTTTTTACTTATACTCTCAGTTTATTCGAAAGCTATTTCATGGTGACTGGATGATTCAGTCATTACAAAACGATATAAATGCTAATACAGTAGTAGCCTAGTGGCCATCTCAACCGTCATCGCCATCACCAATACTGCGGATTATATATTCATCGTATATTTTGCAAGGAAATGTCCTTACCTGATAAATTGTGTTTCTATCTTTAGATAAAAAATGCACATCAATAAATTCGAGTGTGTCGTTGAATTACACTTAAAGCTACTTTTAAAATTTATTTGAATCGTTAAAATATTATATACTGTAGTCTAAGCAAACTGATCGAGTTGTTTTTGTACAACTTCCATTCCCATAGTCAATTGAAATATTTTGTGAACTCATTTTAATAGAGGAAGATGTATATGATTAACCGACATTTCTAAAACACAAAAAAATCTTACTTTTCGTCCATTACACTAAAATAATGGAAAGTTGGTGTTTACTTGCGAGTGAGGTTTACCTAGCACGGAATAACATCCGTGCGATATTTTTCCACACTACAAATATATAGGGTGAGTAGGATTACAGTGATAGGATACAAACCGTATCAGTAAACAATATTTTAAGAAACCTTTGTAACAGAAGTTGAAGAACCTTTGTAGTTGAATATGTTCAACTATTCATAAGATGGTAATCTTTGAAGATCATCTCACATCATTCTACACTTCTTCACTCGTATTTGAGTTTAAATACTAGGTGTCGTCCAGATCTTAATTGATAATAATAATAATAAATATTTTCAAAATTTATTGTGAATGGTCGGAAAGTCTACTATCTACTAGATTAAGTGCCTACTGAATATACTCACGCTAAGCTTTTTTTTATAAAGAGTGCAGAAAGATTTACCACACTCGAGCAGATTTTACCGAACCCGGTCTGTAAACGACAAGGCCGGAAAGTAGGTGTTTACGATACGAGGAAGATAGATTTCATGAGAGTGCTGCAAACATCTTCCCTTATGAGTCACGTACTACCTCACTTTTCACCGGCCTATCAGCAACAAACAACAAATATACAGGTAAAGTGATACAAAACACATGCGTACAATCGCATACATGTTTAAATTACAGTACACTATTTTAACCAACATTTTGTGTTACTTACTAAATTGGCATTGAATGGTTATAAATGAAAACATAACCTTTCAGAGAAATTTTAATCAGTGATTGTTAGGACCTTAAGTCAATAATACGTGTAATTTTGACAGTTTTCATGCTATCTTAGTGCAAAATATCGTACGTAGCTTCTGCGAATTGAGTTTCCATCATTCGAATCATGCTTTCGAATTCGTTTCCATGCAGGATCAACGAAACTCATCACCAATAATAATAATAATCAATAACCAATTTCGGGACTTTTAACGTCATAGAGTAGTTCCCACTTTCTACTATATAATTCTGTCAGCTTAGTATTAAAATCAGAATTTCAAATGTTCCAAGAGAGAAAAAGTATTGGGCGATAGAATATAAGTGGAGACAGCCTTACCTCCAGGGAGATCATGACGTATTTTCCAAAAGGAAACGTTTGGAATTAGATTTGACAAAAAAATATCTCAGACCCCCTTTTAAAAGACTACTTTGATAAGCTTGTTTGAAAAATATTTAAATATAGCTTTAACTTATTTTATTATGATATGTATCCCATATGATAGATTGGCCAAAATAATTTGTGTAAATCTAGTATTTTAACTATAAGATAAATATAATGTCAAATTATAATATAAGAATTATCACGTCCCATAAAACATGACGTAGGTCATTTAAGAAAACTAAATTGGTATTTTTTGACATTTCAAGAAGCAGAAAATTAGAGAAATAGCCATGGACTATAGAGTAGCAGACAACTGCCGAGAGAAATGTGTTTAACATGAGGATTCTTTCGTTGAGCTGTAATAAATTCCTTTATCATAGTTACAATACGTGTGTAATTCAATTTTAATAAGTATACCACTTTTTTAATATTATTCCTTCATTACACATATTAATAAGTTACTTAGCTATTTTTAATTGTATGATTGCCTAAAAAAAAAATCAAATTATAAGCACGAATAACAATGTTCAACGACTTAATATTCTTTCTTTTTATATTCCCGAGGCTCTTATTATGAATCTTCCAGTGAGATATAACAGAGCTCATTTGAGATAATGGAAAATTCTCTTTGTTAAAGCGTTCTATTGTCTTTCTGTTAAGAAACCTGAGAATGAGATACCGTCAGAAGAATTATTGCAAGGAGTAAAATCTATAAACTGCAAAATACATAGAAGACGTCTAGATGTTTAGAAGACTTCTTAAATGTTTTCCATAACCCAATTTAAATGTGTATTATATTCACAATAATTATATGAATCCCAAATTTCACTGACAGTTTGTTGAACTTTGTGACGAGTGTAGAATGATTTAAAGGATAGAAAAGTATAAGAGAGAAAACTTGTAATTGACTTTTAATACCTGCATTCAATGTAATTATCACTGATGAGATATTCATATATAAAGCCCAAAGTACCCATGAACTTTTTAGAAAACTACAAGTCACATCCTCATAAACCCTATACCTAAAATGTTCATCATGACGTGAAACCTTGCGGAAAACTATCCATTATTTCATAAATTGCCCTTTAAGGTCGGTATTCCTTTCTAAGGGAACTTCCCATATACCTAATGTTAAAAATACATCAGCTGTACTTATTTGGTTGTTATTCTTTCAATTTATTACCTTATTAAAATCAGGTTTGATTATTTGTTTGTATTACTGTATTTGTTTATTTCAGCTCAACTTAACCAATCAATAGGTATATAAATACTTATGAAGAGTCAAACAGGGTGAAGCCCGTGGATAACATCTAGTTTTGAACTTTTGAGAAAACTGTAGACCTAGCAACCGCATACTTGAATGAAATGTCTTGCTCAATATGAATCTTCTCCGAAAAATATAAGTTTTTCTATCAACAATTCTTGCTTAGGACAGGAACCTCAATTAAAGGGATGATTTTATCACATTTTAAATATTGGAAGATACATCAGCTGTTGTATTTGTTTTAGTTTGTTTGGTTACTTTTCCTTGACTTAACCATTTCATTCTCTAATAGATGTCTATTTTATATTGCATCAAGAAAAGTGACAGTGTGTTTTTCTTATAATTTGGAATAGTGTTCAAACCTTTGAATTCTGGCTCAATCATTTACTTATTAGTTCAGTATTATATACTTTAAAAACACAGAAATTGATGTTACAGACAAATGTTATTGATATAATGAAGTCACATAAGAATGATAGAGTTTGTAGGAGCCTTGTTTTTCAACTGGTAAAAAAACGCATCCGTAGAGTATTTCGGCTTGTGACATGGACATTCATAAAACTAACTTACATCAAGATCAATCGCCTAGTTGGATGAGGTGATGAAGAACCACCATCTTCTCTGTGTTTTCTCCCCGAGGCGAGGCACGCTCAGAACAACTAGTTTAAGTAAATTGTCTATTATTATTTTCAATAAACATTCCACTTAGTCTGTTTACGCCGTGCCGTCCTCGTTACCAAATAACACCAAGAAAGTTTAATCATTTTAAGTTTTAATGTTTTGACCTCGAACAATAATGAGTCATGTTTAGTTTGTTTAGTTATAACGTGTTTCATTAAACACTCTGTTCTTAAAAAAGAAAGCTATATGCACATATTAGCTTAGTATGACAGTATATGCCTTATCCGTGTTTGAAAGGGGGAGATATTTTATTAACTGGCTCTGAAAATCTACAACAAACGGTTATGTCTTAGAAATGTCTCTACGAGTCACCGTTCCAGCTACCTTTGAATTACTGAAGATAATATCCCCACTAAGCCTACGTATACTTTGCCTACATTACGTATTAAAATCCCTTTGTAGCATGTCAACTTACTTTGGACAATTATTATATACCCTTTTTTTAAACCCGAACTGCTGAAATTAAGATATGTTACAAATATTATTCTGCTATAAATTTGTCTGCATTATTATTATATCTGCATTTTTAATATTATATTCAAAATAAGTGTATATCGTTACTTTTATCCCAGCATCTTAACTATCAAGGTCTTATGTATAACCATCAGTTGTATGTTTTATGTGGTTGTTTTGAACACTCAGACAATACTTGTTAATAGCAAAACTTAATTATGCTCATTATTTTTAAGGAGCCGTAGTCATGTTCTTAGAGTTTTATGGAATCGTAAATTTAACCAAAACTATTATATTATGCTGCAAATGCAAACGTGTTATAATGGATTTTACACCAGAGTCTTAAGCCACAGATAAAAACAGAGATAGAAGACAAGATAAAACTGAAACAATTGAAATACAAGAGGCAATATGACAAAGGTACTTGCAATATCTACCTCTAGAAGCCTCTAGAAGTGGGCAGTCATGTACTAATTAAGAAATGACCAAACATACGTACGAAATTAATTATTTACCACATTTGAAGGAAACCGTCGATCCCGTTTTCGAGATCTTTGTGCAAGCAAGCATAGCTCACATACAGGCAAACATTGCTCATATAAGAGTATAGGATATTAGTAAAATTTGCAGCAGCTGATTATGATTATTGTTTGTTGTTGCTATGTTAAAAAATTTCAAAAAAATTGAATACTGAAAAATTGTTGCTGAAGTCTTTACTTATTATTTCTTAAATACTTTACAGGATTCAATAATGTTAAAACGCAATGACATGACAGTGTTACAGTGTCATGGAAGGTTAAACTTGGAAACCCGGCAAGTTCTCAGGAAGTACTTAATTGTTGAGGTACAAAGGTAACGGAAGTAACGGAGGTTAGGCCTGTAATAACTACCGGCGTGTCACAAAGCCTGTAAACCTTGAAAATAAGATTTCGGCGACTAAGAGCAAACTTCTATCTCGTAATTGTATTTTACTTTGTGTCTATTCCCAAATGATGAAAACCAATTCAATGACGAAATGGCCTAAAGATGCGATATGAAAACAAATACTGTGAATAATGTTTTAGAAACATTTTTAATTATAATGGTTTACTTACTTTTTAATTCATTATGAGGATTCTACCCGGTCAAGATGACGGCTAAACATGCTAATATTCCTGAACATGCCTCTACAGCACAAGCTCTCAACATTCTAAAACAAATTTGTTTTCAATGATTGTGTGCTCGTTGTGTTCTTAGCATATCAGAGCATATTTGCTACACTGGGTGGTGCAAATATAATTTAAAATGATTTTGTAAATACTTAAAGAAACAATTCCGAAATTCCATCTCAGCCAGTGCATATTTTGGGTCTTTGTGCGTATTTTAGAGTTTAATTAAACTCGAAAACACTTTAATAATGCCAGGAGGTTGTTGTTCAACCATGTTTACAGGTAAACAGCAGGTGGGTGGAACCCTCTTAACAATATCAAAAACATTCTAATAACCTTTAACTAATAATCTATTTATACATATTATTATTTTATATTTTTTCAATACTTACGATCGTGCAATATTTTACATTTCTTAGATCACCTTAAACAGTAGTTTTTCTCAAATCACTAAAGCATGTTTTTGTTTTTTACCAAGCTTTGTCGATATCTAAAAATATTGTTCCCATTTCCAATAGAAACACAACCATAAGATAAAGACAATCTTATTAAATTACACTTATATGTTTTAGTAGTTTCACAATACATTATATAGAGTAGCAGGTGTTCGATAAGCCAATGTGGTTGGCTCGTCGCCCGGCCAAGATTTACGTGCGTGGGCTTTACACAGTGATATACCGAGTTTTTAATTAATTACTTTTGATAATTTGAAAAATACAAATACTCTTTATGCTATTGGAAATACAGACGATAATTTGCTTTCAGTTATATTGTAAGATTAATAAATAAGAGACATAATAGTTACGATTGAAACGTTAAGTATAGTCACTGTTTAACCAATAAACAGTTGTTCCATAGTTCCTTGATACATCTTTAGATTGTTCTTAGTTACATTGTGCTGGCAATGCAATGCAATATGAAGTGTAAGCAAATAATTTCGAAAAAACTAGTTAATTTAAGTACACAATAGTAGGGCATTTCCAATATACAGTTTAACAGTAAAACAATGTTTAAATAATACCATTGACTATGTAAACCTATATATACAGTCAATGATAATACCTATGATTAGGTTTGTTATGTTTGGTTGCGAGGTGTTTCGTCTTCTTAGTCTTGAGGAAACGTTTAGGCATCATATATAAGTAACTGTATAATGATATTTTCAAATACTTAGTATATACTTTTCAACAATTATTTAATCAAATTATTAAATCTATGATGTTTCTTTGCAATTTTTGTACAACAAGATGTCCAAAGTATTATTCCAAAATAGTTAATGTGTATTATGCGATAAACGGAATAACTGTAGAATTTGTATGGATAAGATAATATTAATTTGCATTATACATTCAGATCAGGAAAACAACATATACATAAAGTCCATGTATGGAAAAGGTGTTTTGACTTGAATGGGCTTCAAATCTTTGCAAGGAGCACAGGACCTTCCTGTATTGTTTTGGACTTTGGCCAGAAACACTAAAACTTTATGACTGTGTCAGGATTGTACGATTTATATTTTTCTTCCATAGCATTGGAGCAAAACAAATATTAGTATATTAATGGTATAAAAAACGCCTTCGATTTGGCTGGCATTGTGTGTTCGAACGAGCTGGCGGTGGTGAGTCATCAGACCTTGCTTTAACACCACGCTTTATAATGCAACCTTTTTTATAGGTATATAATTTATTTATACAACTGTTAAAGTAATAATTGCTAAAGTCCCATCTTCACTTCCTAGGACGCTAGTTCTACCCATGAACAGTATTGCACTTTGCTTCAGGCTAGTCCAAGAGGGTCCGACATTATCACATAGATAAAATCTATTGGTGATTGGCAGGATTTGAACCCGGGACCTTGGTCATCGAAGCGAAGCGCTCTACTATTAGACCAGCTCGCTCGCACTAGTAGTACTAAGTATCTTAAACCACTAGTACCACCAATTATATTAAACAAAGAGGAGAAGGCATAAACAATAACCAAACATACAAATGAATCCTTTTTTATTTAAATACCTAAATTAAACTAAACTAGCCAAACAGTCCGAAGTATTTACACTAGTTCTTTCTGAAATCCCAGTTACTGAAGCACTCAACAAACAGGTAATACGTAGTAAGTGTATCGTTTATTAAGTATGAGACTTCAGGAATAGATGTGGGTTTACATTTTAGACAATTAACTTTTTCAAAATATATTGATCGGTTATTTAAGTTTTTTACATGTTTACAGGACCTCTTTGAACACTATGTTGGCAGAAATATGGCCATAATTTGATTTTTGTGTTGATGGCTTTGTTTTTACACGGACATCGATTTAAAGCGCACCCTTGACAAAGCTACAAACAACTGAATAATATGTTTCAAACAGGAAGTTAACTTCTCAATTCTAAGAACGACTTTAAATATCAGGCTAAAACCGCCTTAAATATTGCACTTGTGTATTTCTATCCATTATCCACCGTGAAACTTGAAAATAATACGCTTCACCCAATTAGGGAATAATATTTAAGAATATGGTATCCATTAATACAAATGAAAGGGGTATTCAGTTTTACATTTTTCTATCATTATTTTACTCAAGCTAATCAGTTAATTTAAGTAAGGATGGTAAGTACAAATCTGTTTCCATTCAAAATTCTATAACATTTAAACTCAAATCCATTGCGATTAGACATCTCACAAAATTATAGTGTACACGTATTACTTAGCTTGAAAACTACTTTAGGGTGATTACTTCTGAATATAATTTAAATGGCTCTATTATCTTGTTGTGATAAAATTAATAATTAATAGAAAAAATAGCAGTTTTTCTAACTGTGTCTTGTTATTTATCATTCTCCACTCAGTGTTCATAGTTGAAGCAATAAATTTCGTATATTTTTCTTCTCTACATACGTGTTTAATTAATTCTGCTCACGTCCATTTTCAATTTCCGGTTTGTGACGCGCCGTGAGTGATGCTGTTTGGTTCAGTAAACAATTTAATTTCCTTTTCGTTAAAAGTTTAAACAATGCTTAAAAGTGTCCATGACGCATTTTATTTATTATTTTATTTATGCTGTGAAATAGGTTAATGTAATTACATATAAATACAATATTTAATATAAAAAATCTTAACCCGTTTATTGAATTATAATTTAATTCGCTTTAAACTAATTAAACACATAATTTTTGCTTATTAGTATTACTTTTACTGTAAACAATTACATTTTATTAGCAACATATTACAGTAAAATATGAACACCAAAGAGCATTAAATATAAACTAACATTTTTTTTACTAAATCACTAACATTACTATACTAAATTGCAATATGTTTGCAAAACTAAATAAGTGTAGAGGATACCAGATTTTCTATTTCAATCAGAAAATATTATGATTGAAAGTGAGTCTTTTATTCCAACAATATGTTTTGTTGAAAGAAAGCGTATGCGACCTACGTAACAAGTGAGGAGGGCCGAACCTTTGCTAGAGACAAGTCAACTCTTGTATTAGGTCAGTGGAAGAGGCAGCTCTAACTTTGTGACATGTTAGCTGGGTTTCTTTCAAGTTGTTTCAACATTACTCTTTCAATTCTCCACTTGAAACTATTAATATGTTTTGGTTTTTCGTACTAACTTAAAATCATATAACTGTTAAACAATTTAACTATGTATCGTTTTTACCGGTAATATTTATGATGGAGAAAATGGTATAAGTTTAACAATTAATTTCAAAATTTATTTTCATACAAGTTAAAAGGAAGTAGTTTTGTTTTATTAAGTTGTAAATTGAGATCGCATTTAGGTTATTACTCATTAGCAAAGGTTAAAGGTTTAACATTAAGTAGGGTAAAAATTTAATCATTGTTGAATGTTTGGTATTTTGATTTAATGATCAGGATTGTTAGAATTTCTAATAATATAACATTCTTTGTTAAGCTTTATGTTGACCTACTAACTCAGTTATGTCTATAATCTATTTAAACATTTCGTTGATTTTTACAAGGCCAATTACATATTACGTGATGGAATTGCAGGCAGACAGATATCACCATTTTACTAGTACAGTAAAACAGATGGTAATACATGAATTGAATACGCTAGATGTATTCCTAACGTTTAAGCTCACCAATACTGTAGGAATGTTAACAGATGGACGGCTACACTACTGACCGTTAGGATAGGTACTTGGCATTGTTGTGTTAGTGTTAAATTCCAGGTTAATACCTGCAGGTTTCTATGTTTTACTAAGTCTTGTCACGTTATTTACAATGTAAAGCTTAAAATTGTGTTTTCTAAACCCATCTGCTATACTAATTAGAAAAGACAACTAATTACTAAAAGACAGCTAATTTGAAAGCATTAAAGTGTATTTATCAATTAAATTGTAGTCTATAAATTAATTTAGTGTCTAAACCCTTGATTTTTTACATTAAAAGTCGCAAATAACTGAGAGATGATTTCAGCTTTTCAATTTCTTATTTTCCTGGGATTGAACTTGCCACTCTCACGTCAAATTCCAAATACCTATCAATTCGGTCAGTAACTCATTTATTTTACTTTTAAATAAAATTCATAGTTGTGCTGCCAAGACTATCCTTTCATGATATGGCTGCATCTTGCAAATTATATACACTAAAAATATAAATTCTAACTACTACAATAGTTAATGATAGTATACAGTGTTATCTAGAAGCAAATGTGAAAATGCACATTGATGAATTTTATATAAATATGTAAACATTATATATAATGATAATGTTTTCCCGTTGTAAAGCCGCGCATAGCACTGATAAGGCACGCCACTCAGATTTGGATGGTGTACAGTTGCCAGGTTTATAAATATTTAAAATGTAAAATCATTTATCGACTTCAAGCAGTATTTAAGCCATAAAAGTCTTTAATTATGTTTGAACAATAAATCAAATGCTTTCTTTTATTTTCTTCATTTCGTAGTAAGATAGGGGAGTATAACTTATTATTAATTTGAGTAATATTATATACGATCATAAAAGACGCTCCTCAACTTTCTGTGCTTAGTAACTAAAGTACAGCAGATTTTAAATAATCCATCATTCTGAATTATTTTATTTTCATTTTAGATTTTAAAACTCTTACTGAATTCAACCTATATGATTGAGGTTTTGTTTCAATAGAAATACACAACCTTTCATAAATTCAGTACAATTATTTAATAATTAATCTTATGACATGGTGTTATTTTAATAATAATATTTATATACTTGTATCCCTTTAAATAACAAGAAATCCCTCCAAATAACAAGACATCCCTATAAATAACAAAGCATAGCTTCATATAAAAAGACATCCCCTAAATAACAAGACATCCCACCAAATAACAAGGCATGACTTCATATAAAAAGACATCCCTCCAAATAACTAGACATAACGTATATAAATAATTGTAAATGATATAAACTTATTTGAATAAATGAAATAAATAAATGATAAATAATATAGATCGTTCAATGCGTATATAAATAACATTGAGATGAAATAATATAATAATCGTATTTTTAATATTAACTCATTTTCCTTGGGAAAGGGAAGTTTTTATTTTTTATTTTTCGTTTAGGCCTAGTATTAGTGGAATCATTACTTATAGAGAATAAAACTGTAACTTAGGTATTCAAAATTTAAATAACTTATATTTGTAGTTAAGATTTCAAACTTATTTAAATGATGGTTAACAGCTATTAACCTATTACTTGCTATGTTTAATGTTTCGCAAAACCATTCAGACCGTTTTCAGTGTTTTTTTTTTTTTTTTTAAATAGCTTATTCCCTATATGGGAAATTCGCTAAAACTCATCAATTTTTCTGTAAGGCAAAAGGTTATCTATACTATTATAAAAAAGAGGTGGTTGCTGTATGTGTGTATGTGTGTATGGGAAAAGTAAACTCGAAAAATACTGGTCGGATTGGGCTGAAATTTGGCATGATGATAGCTCACATTCCCGATTAACATATAGGCATATTCTTATTTCAAAAAAACCTTTCGGGCTCCGCCCCAGTGGCTCTGGAGTTTCCCATGTTAACCTTATGAGAAATGGAATTATTGAATCTTAACAGCTGTTTCAATTAAACAAGTTGGTTCTGTTCTATGATGTTCAATAGCATTAAAGTTACAAGGATTACCAACAGGGTGCAGCACTATTATTTCTTTTACATTTATGACAACAGCTAATTTGCAACCAAAAGGTGAGTGAGCGTAGCGAACGAACTTCAACCTGGAGGCGAGTTAGCGTAGCGAACGAGCTAACCTGAAGGCAAGTGAGCGCAGCGAACGAGCTCCAACCTTAAGGTGAGTGAGCGTAGGGAACGAGCTCCAACCTAAAGGTGAGTGAGCGTAGCGAACGAGCTCCAACCTAAAGGTGAGTGAGCGTAGCGAACAAACTTCAACCAGGACGTGATTGAGCCATGCGAACGAGATAATCTTGAAAATTAAGAAGTTAAACGGGGCAAAGCCCGCGGGTTACAGCTAGTATTAATATAATTTTACCACAAACAACGTTTAAGAGTAGGAAAAGGTATTTTAACGGTGTTTCATATTTACATGATCTCAAACCCCTTGAGGAAGGGCGGTTCGATGGTAAACACCATTACTCTTGCGAAGGCTTAAACAAACCGGTGAAACTCTATCTAAACGTGGTTGCCGTCTTTAACATTAAGTTCATTTATTTTTCCTTTTCCGTACTCGTTATTTCATTTTAAGTGCCTTCATTCCCCTTCTTCTATTGTTTCCACCGCAGATAATTTGAATAAAGAATATTTTATAATGTACGATTTTTACTTCCACTTTCGATTCAATTTAAGTTGGGCAGACTAGATTGAAAAACTACAAATGAAAATGTTTATAAAGTAAATATTTAAAACGTGTTGTAACTGGCACACCTTTCCTTTAGAAACCAACCAAATATTTCTGCTTGGAATATTTTGGTTAAAATACTTTAAGAGATTCGGGTAAGAGCTAATTAGTATGTAGTTGGTGTTTAACCTTAAAATATTTAATTTGTTATTGGCTCAAAAGTGTAAGTTATATGAACTCTTAAATCAATAAAAGCAAGAATCTAGACCTGAATCACAGTTATCCAATTAAAACATTCAGTTGCTAGAAATGTATAAATATAACCACCAAATAGTGATTCTTTCGTGCAATTAAAAAGAAAGTGTTAGGTAAGTGAAATAATATGCAGCAGCTCGGTTATTAAAGTGGTCAGGCGTTGAGGGGTAAAGTTACTGGCAGGGTCAATAATAAACCAATGAACTTCTTAATTCAACGTAATTTAACCCTCTATGGATCGTAAGGATAAAAGAAGCAATAGCTTTAAGCAATATTCTTAAGATTTAAATATCTCTGCTAATTTTATATAACGCTTTAAAAATTAATTGCAGTTTAAACGCAACGTGTAATAAAACTCAAATTTTAATTCTTGTAATATTTCTAAATTGTCCTTACAATTTTTCAAAGTATAATTTAATTTTAAAATCTCAATGATGCAAAAACAAAACAACATCTGTACGAAATAATCTAGCTCTGAATCCAAAAAGCTAATTTTGAGAGTCTGTGAGGTTTCTCGTATATTCAATCCCAGCGCGGGATTGTACGTGTTATTGCTGCAGTAGCAGCTGGTGTCAAAATAACTTCTACTGACCCAAACTTACCAACAGTAAACACAGAACCACAGTTGTGCTGTTTTGCCCTTTAGATTCAACACTATTTTAGCAGGAAGGCATTTAATGTGTATACGTCACCGTTCCATTTCATTTATGCCAAATAACCCGGCAGTGACACAAACTATTTTAAAAAAACTCACCAACAATAATAGTTACAAACTGTGACTGGAAAAGTTATATTAGGTTATATTATTTATCAAAGTTATGGCTGATTACTCTACCTACGCATATAGGATAGCAGGAAAACATCGTTCACTGTAAGTTATTATATTGTTGATAGTTTTGTTTTCGTTTTTACCAAACGCTATGAGAACTTTAAGAAATGTTTGAGCATAATATATCACTATAAACTTATAAAACTTATAATAGTGATATCTTCAAAACCTTACCATGTTTGTGCTGAATGAAATAAACTTAATGTAACGTAAACTCGATAGAGGATGAGTTTTATTACAGCCGTTTGCCATGTTTTAACGGCTAATAACCAAGGTTGTTTGCTAATATAAGGCTATAAACGTGTAAGATCTCCTCTGTTAACACAGACTTCAGAGGTTTATCACTCAGAAAATTGCAATAACGTGTTGCTTATATTCCTGGCTTATAAGATGTGATTTTAACAATAATATTCGTTTATAATATACAGTACTGTAAATAAAATACTTCGACACTGCAAAAACGCAGACTGTGCGAATTCCCGTTTGTTTATTATATTTTCACCAAAATAATTCCTTAAACCTGACATATTTAGTATTTAGGTCATGGCAGCTGCCCAGAGAGACAGACAGACAGACAGACAATACCTCAATTTTATAATAGTATAGATTTAATAGAGGCAACGTATTTAAAAAATATTCTTGATTTTAATGCTTAATGGTTGGTAGTAAAATGTGTTTATTAAAATTTTAATGGCTAAGTATAAAATAAATAAATTAGCCAAACCAGTTTATCATTTTATTAGTTTATTATTTCTCTGGAATTTTCTCTTTAGGAATAACAATGACCTTTTAAATATTCAGTTTTTCGGGAATTTATCCATTATTCATAATGTATGTATAAAAAGTAAGTTTACATTGTAGTGGACTGAGTAACCTATTCTTATCATGAAATTAAAAAAAAAAATACAAAAAGGGTTTCGACATTTAGATCGTTTTCAAAGGTGATGACTGAAGTGCTTATGGAATATTTTATTCAAAAGGAAATCACATATAGGCATTAGAGACTATTCGTATATACTATTACACATATACAGCCACCTTGATCCATTTAATCCATTTAATTTGCTTTACCTATGACCTAAAAACCTGAAAAGTAAACCTCAAGGGAAATTACGTTTCTCATTTTCTATCGGGATTACAGTTACCCTAACTAGTTTTGTTTTATCTTAAACTGTTTTTCAAACAGCAATTCAATCAAGATTAAATTTATCTTCGGATCTTTTGACTCGTCTTTACATAGTTAAAATCATTACAAGAAGCTAAGGAACCCGTCATTAAAAAACTGCAAAATACAAGTTAAAATAATACAAAAGATTTAAACTAGAACCTCGGTGATTGAAAGTGTAAAGGTATAATTACCTGTTTATATGTTAATTTCTCTGTTTCCCCATGAGACACATAGCTAAGTTCACATTGCCATTTATTTATATTACTTTTGAAACAAACAGTTACGCTCAAACCTGAGAAATCAAGCCCAAGGGAAATTACTACGGATTTCTTGTTTTGTTTTGAGTTTAAGTCAGTACAACTAGTGTATTTCTAGACCAAACCAATTTTGTTTATCGTGTTTTGGTACTCCAAATGCAATACATTGCACTTTTATCTCAAAATACTAATTGATTTCTACAGTTTCAGGAGTGTATGAAATGACAAATAATGGCTAATGTTTAAACTATGATAAGCCTATTCGAAAGTAGGCTACACCATAAGAAGTGGATCCTTTTGTTTTCTACGATGGCTGCGTTCTCATTACATATGTATCCAGAAATCCGTAGCAAGATTACTACAACACACTACTTTACATGTAAAGTTTTGTCTGAAGAGGTACGCATCATACGCATCAGTAATTTTTTTTACTATAAAAGGTTACGTACCTTGACGTCCACAATTTCTCAGTCGAACTTCCGTTGACTAGTTTCGACTACTATTATAAGTAGTCATTTACTGCCATCGCTGTAACTGGCATTATCAAAACGAACGTTAAAATATTCGATTCATTAAAAGTTGTCAAACTTTAAACGGACGTCAAGGTAACGTCAACGTAACCTGTTATAACATGATTTTTTTAGTAAATTAATTTTTAGTTGCGTTACAATTATTATCAATTATCAATTATCAATTATTTAAGATGGGGACGCCACTATGTGCGTATTTTAACCCAAATATGAGTGAAGGATGAGTGTAGGATGAGTGGCGCGATCTTGTAGTCTTGTTAGTGACTAAGGTCGACATGTTCCTTAGACACAGCTGTTAATTAATAGCCCATACAGCTAATGGCAACTAAGGGACCTACAGTTTATAGTGGAATCCGAACCACATTTTTTCCTTGTAATTTACGAATTGGTCTAATTATCAGGATAGTACTGCGGATAGTCGTAGTACTCACTAGTGCGGACGTTAATCCACACCAGGGAACATCGTATCCACAGTGCATCCCTATAAATATCCACAATTCGTGACCTCCTAGTAGCTGGATTACAGGACGACGCCACCCGTCCCAGTCTAATGTTAATTGTTTAAAGTGTTAAGATTTACACCTTCAGTTGTAATTCTTTGTTTTCAAATAACACTTCCTAACCAAAAAAACAGTTAGTTGGTTTAGAAGATTAATTTTTCGATTGAAGATAACTGTCGTTGTATTTAAGTTTTCCTTTTTCCAAAGCCATGGGCCTACGATGATATACCTAACTCAATCAGATTACAATATTAACGAAAAAATAGCCTATTTAAAATTCCTTATAAACTTCCTTATCTCTTGTTTACAATATAACCTAGTAAAACATTCAACTGAAGGATCTGCCGTTTGCATTCAAATTCACATTCAAACCGTTATAAAGATGTTCACTATTAATGAATCTTTGAAAGTGAACTCTAAAAATAAATCAAACACTAGGAGGGGGGCAAAGCCCTAACAGAAATTACCTTTTAGTTAAGATTTGTCCCTATGCTAGATCGTCAAGGTTTAAAATGACACTTCAACCGTAGTAGGACGAATTAAAAATGTATATTGCAGAAAAAACCCATATTGCACTAAGTATACTGTATAGATGGATACGTATATTTATAGCATGAAAAATATTCATATCGAATGTTGTTGCACTTTAAACTTAGCACCTCAGCTAAAAGAAATAATAAATACCACGGTAATACGGTGAAATAACAATTCTGTCAACCCATTTCCTATCCGGGATTTCCCTTGGGTGCTGTTCCAAGAATGCATAACGTCACTGTAAAAACTAATAGCGAGAAATCGGGTTTGGTTATGTTGTGGGAATTGGGGACTTGGGATTAACAATTTTGTTATTAAAATTTAAACATATCGGAGGTAAAATTAGCTTATTATAAAGTAATCTAAGATAAGTAGGAAGTAAACTAAACATGGAAGTAAACTTACTGGTTTATAATTTTATACATTTATTAAAATTCCTACTTGTCGTTTTTTAAGAGTGATAAGATTCATTGTTGTTTGTGGTTGCATTTAAGTTATATATCTCGTTTAGTATTAGGAAAGTACAACTCTAAGGATTTTCTAAATATGGAGGTGGTGACAATTATTAATGTTTCCTGAATTAGTGGATTACTTCAAAAGATGTAGCAAACATTTCAGGTGGACGTATTTTTAATATATTAAATTTGACGTAATTTTAATATAATATTCTCAAGGTATGCTCTCAAAGATCTGTTTATATTAGGCAACTACCCTAGTTTACTTCACCATACCTAGCTTGGACTTTCTAGAATATTCATTAAATGCATCATAATGTATTTAATTGGGAACCAACGTAGAATCTGCAACAAATATGTTGTGTTTTGGACTGTGGAAAAAAATCTTTATATATTCACGCGTGCATTTTATCTTTTATAAAAGTCTTAAATTACACCATACCACTGTCTGTAAATACAGTGCGATTTAAGGCGATTAGACGTAAAACAAACCTATAATACTAATAATTAGTCGAGCTCAAAGGTGTAAAATTCTTGTATTATTTTCGTTCGTAGCAACTTCAATTAGAACTATATAAAGAGTGCCAAGTGAACCATGGAGATTTTGACCAAAAAAAGTAAAAATTTTTGCGTAAAATAATATAGCATTTGAGGCTATAAAACCAAACGAAAATAGCCAAATAAAAACTGTTTAAAATAGTTTACTGTCGCTATTAGTGTGATACGTATATTTTTGCTTACCCCATATATACTTAACTTATATGTTTGTACCTCTACTTTGAGAGGGCCCAATAACATTGCGCTTTAAAATACCCCCGCCGCAGCAAACCTGACGCCTAAGCGAATTTCCATTTGGCTGAATTGATTTTCAATTGATCTATTTAAATAACATTAGGTTTAACGAGTACCTAGGTTTGCTGCTACAAGGAAACTAATAAAGTGTGTGTTTTAAGTAAAATAATTATTGCTTAGTATAAAATGAATATATTTGCCAAGTTTGATCAAAAGATATCTCCATAAACAAGCAAACTACAACATTTTACAATATTCTCCATAAGAATAACATGGGAATTTTAAATTTACCATTTTTTTAGTTTTCTCCGTAACCAATAACCGTACAAAAACACTTTGATATACTGAATTGTTTGTTTTTTTAAGCTCTTTAAGAAGGTTTAGAGAAAAATTGGGAAATTTTGTGTTTTGAGGGTCAAAAGTGAGAAAAACCAATTTTTACCCCGTAAAACCCCCCATAAAACCCTGTTCCCATGGTCCGATCATGCTGGATCGCGAACTCATTCAAGTTTATCCCGCCTTACACCTTCAAACCAAATTTCATCAAAATCGGATAAAAATTACTCAAGTTATCGTGTTCACGGACACATATATATATATATATATATATATATATATATATATATACATATATAAAAATTTGAACGAGTGGTGTTTTTGGCCTCTGGGGACATCAAAATGAAAAAGTAAATCGGTCCCGGGCCTAAGTCTTATCATGAGACCTATTGTAATAGCTACTTCCCTATAGGGAAATTCGCTAAAACTGCGTTTTATAGATGCTCATAAAAAGGCAATCTAACTTTGGAGAGTCTACATCAAATCCGTGTTCGTAAGGAAAGTTTATACACTGCTTCCAAACATCAATAACGGAAGAATAAACTAATACCCCCGCTGCAGCAAACCTGCCGACTAAGCGAATTTCCTTTTGCCTGGATTGATTTGCAATAAATCTCTAAAATTTACATTTATGTTTAACGAGTACCTAGGGTTGCTGCTACAGGGAAACCAATAAACTGTGTTTTTTTTTTTTTATATTAATAGCTTAGTATAAAATAAATAAATCTGCCACCTTTGATCAAAATATATCCATAAACAAGCCAACTACAACATTTTACAATATTATCCATAAGATTAAGATGGGAATTTAAAATTATTTTTTTTTGTTATTTTCTCCGTTGCAAAAACACTTTGCTATACTAAATTATTTGTTTTCTTAAACTCTTTAAAACCTTAAATAGTAAAAATTAGAAACCCCCATTTTACCCCACAAAACCCTCCGTTAAACCCCGTTCCCATGGCGCGATAATGCTGGTTCGTGAAATCATCAAAGTTTATCTCACCTTCAAACCAAATTTTATCAAAATCGGACGAAAATTACTCAAGTTACGGACACATATATACAAATTTAAGTGAATAGTGTTTTTGGCCTCTGGTGACATCGAAATGAAAAAGAACATCGGCCCTGGGCCTAGTTACCAAAGGTCTCACTATAAGACCTACGGTAATAGCTACTTCCCTATTTATAGGGAAATTCGCTAAAATATACATAGATACGATTTTGGGACTCTTTAAAAATTTATAAATCATATTTTATAGTCAACGATTTTCCTTATTAAAGGGTCAGACATTTATTTGGGTTTTTTATGAATACATTTTTTTCTTTTTTTATAAAAGATGCTATATCCCCAAATAAGGTATTTCTATTGTAAAAAATACAATGATCTTTCTGTCACAATGCTAAGTGACTAGTAACTAAATAAGCTACTAGTTAACTTACTTATCTAGTACTGTAACTAATTTATTTTCAATATGTTAACTAATACACGTTTATTAATGATTGTACTTACAATAAACGAATAGCCAATACTGGCCGCTGTCATTTGTTGCATAATAAATTAATTTGGTAAATTTAGAAAATCTCAATTGTTTTTCTCATATACATTGTGAGTAGGGTAAAAATGAGAGAGCTAGCACCACCGTGTTATTAAACGGCTGAGAGAACTGGCACGGGGAGAACGTACATGGGTGAGAGAGCTGGCACGGTGAGAGAGCTGGCACACGGTGTCGAAAGTTTCCGTCGGCGTGTCGGGGTGGACGGTTGAGAGAGCTGGCACCGCGGAGGCTGGCACACGGGAAAGGTGTCGGAGGTGTGTCGGTTTGGAAGGGTGTTTGTTACCTGATGTCGGGCGTACGACAAGATGTATTATAAATATTTTTATTTAAAACTCGATTTTTAAGGTGGTAACGTTTGACTGACAAACACTTCTCGCTTCTGCCATTTAGTGTTGAGTGTAGATAGTTTTCCAAATGTGTGGAGTAAATAGAATGTTAAATTGTTAGCCTTATGTAAGAAATAATGGATAAATAATAATATCTTAATAAATTAATTTAAAAACACTTATGGTGGACTTAAAAGCGCTTTTATGGCATGTCATTTAACGATGACGTTGTTTACCATGAAAACAATTTGTTTAATAAGGATATTTGTACATTTATATCTGAAATTCATTTATATCATAAAACTACTGTTTGTATATTTAAATAAATATTTAGCGCTGAGCTGATAATTATCCTTGATGATGCAAGGCTTATCGTGGCGTGCAAAAACTCTTGATAGGGATTATCATGGATGCAGCATTAGTTTATCAAAACATAATAATTTGCGTAACCATTACAAAGTGCAGCGTTGCAGCGTGTGTGTTTAATGACTTCCGACTGATAACGTAAATACCACGTGTGGAGGTTAAGGTCAAAGACGTCATATCTTATCAGTATATATATAGATATATAATTCGCGCACACAAAATCATTATCATCATGTCTTCCTCCAACGCGCTGACCACACCCTCCACCTGGGACGTTTCCATCGTCGAGGGATCAGGCCTGGAGAGTCTTGAAGACCTCTACATTATCTTGAAGGCAGTGTTCCCTCAACCTAATGTTCAGGTAGGAAAAAAATAAAAATATTATTGATAAAAAACTTTAGATTTATAAACGTTATACTTTATATCTTTAAAATGTTTTCAACCAAATTCACCTAAGATTCAATAGTGATGATATGTTATATCACTATCTGATAAATACACTGTATATTAAACTTATTTGCAAGTAATAATACCCTAAATTAAATAATCATACTTATGAATTAAATTATCAATGTCAATTTCTATTTTTATATCTACATTTTGAATTATGATTATTTCAAAAATGATTGCCCAAAAAACTAAATTGTCATTGTATGGAACAAGAAGGCTTTAATTTATCGTTTCATGTTCATCATTATTTTCTTTGTTAATTAATGTTTAGGTTGATTAATTATTTTTTTACCTATAAATTAAACTTATGACTAAACCTATAACTAAACTTTGATATATTTCTAGATAAGGTACAGAAGATAACAGCACTTAATTTATTTTAACACACGTTTAAAAATATTATAAATTAATTTTATTTTACATGTTTGTTTAAGTTTGAACGGAGGGATGACCAAACATACAGAGTACGGCTGCCGTATTGTGTGAAGCTCACATCGCTCCAGGCCAGGTTTGGGGAGTATGCTGGGGCAGTGACAATAATCTCCGCTGCGGCAGACCTCACGTTGGCTCAAACCAGACGCCTGGCTGAGCTGCGCTCGAAGATCATCAATAGTAAGAGATAGTGAAAAACCATCAATTACTATAGTACAATTCATCGTAGGGACTAGCCAATTATAGAAAAATACATTTTATAATTTGAATAAGAAATACTCCATATCATTGTCAAATATAAATTACTATTCTATTGTAATCTGTTAACGATGCAAAACTATCTTGCAACGATTAAACTCAAATTTTGTAAACCATGTAATACGTGGTACAGAGAATCTGACAATCACCCTGCAAGTAACACTCATTTAAAAAATACATTGGGCTATTTGCCAATTATTGAGACCGAGTCTGCTGCAAAATGTAGGCTTAAAACCTATTACTTAACAAATGGTGAAGGATACATCGATATAGGTAATTTTTTAAAATATCACACGAAACCTTTGATTATTTCAAAAATTCAAGAACACCTTCTTAAGTCGAAAACTCTGAAATGTAATATTATTTTAAAATGTATCTATGCAAGAACTGAAGGAGAAGAAGATGAAATCAAAGAACTGTCATTTAAGACTGCAAACGAGCCCATACTACTAGGTACAGATCTAAACACGTATTGTAAAAACGCTTTTGATAAACTTTTAACAGAACAATCAGAACACCAAGGTAAAGGTTCAGGATGGAGTCTAAAGAGTATTATAGGGCTGGAACTAAGAATTAATAAATACTATCCATTAAGAGGATGTAAACATATATCCTTACCAGCTTTCATTGCAAACAAGAAAGCTGTTGTAAATGTAAAGAATCAGGATGATTATTGCTTCAAGTATAGTATATGGGCGAAAAATGTACCTCGTAATCCACAAAGAGTCCGCAATTATATTGATAATGCAGAAATGAATGCAGCGTATGACTGGGACTGTATTAACTATCCTGTAAAACTTAAGTCAATACCTAAATTTGAACAGATAAACAATATGTCTATAAATATATTTGGAATAGAAAAGAAACACAATAGTGAGGAATATATTGTATATCCTATTAAAGTAACAAAACAAGAAAAAGATGATCACCGTGATTTATTACTATTGAAAAATGAAACAACATCTCACTATGTGTGGATTAAAAACTTTGATAAATTAGTAAGCGCGCAAACCTCTAACCACAACGGAAGAAAATTTGTTTGTAAATCATGTTTAATCCATTTTAATGATAAACCTACCTTCGATGTACATAAACAGCTATGTAACAATCATGAACCTGTTGCTGTAGAAATGCCTAATGAAGATAATTGTAAACTTAAATTTAAAAATTTCAAACACCAACAACAAGTCCCGTACATTGTATATGCTGATTTTGAAAGTATATTAATACAAAAAAGTCCATGTAATAATTGCAATTCTTTTACCTGTAAAAATCCCAATGAATGTTGTATTAACTGTTTCCGAGTCAACTGTAAAAATTTGAATCAATGCTGTTTGAACTGTAAAAGACCGAATTGTAAGAACTCCCACACCTGCAAAACTAAACATGCTACGCAAAATCAATCTACCTCTTCAACTGTTGACTATCAAAAGCACTACCCATCAAGTTTTTGTTATTATGTTGTTTCAAGTAATGGTGAAAAATCAGAACCAGTCCTTTTTCGCGGAGAAAATGCTGTGAAGGTATTTTGCCAAAAGATCAGAGATGAAGCTCTTAAAGTGTACGAGACGTACAAAAATAAGTTGCCTATGGAGTTAACGGATGAAGAAGTGGACATGTTTGAACGTTCATCTTGCTGTCACATATGTGAAGAACAGTTTACTGCTGATAATTTAAGGGTTAGAGATCACGACCCTAATACAGGGAAATTTAGAGGTGCAAGTCATTCAAATTGTAACTTGTCATATCAAAATCCACACTTTTTGCCCGTAGTCTTGCACAATATGTCAAATTATGACCTCCATTTTATTATTAAAAGTCTCGATTATGATGAAATGGAAATAAAGGTAATCCCTAATACAGAAGAACGGTATATCTCTTTATCAAAGAAAGTTGCTGCTAGATTTGAAATTCGTTTTCTTGATTCGTACAAATTTATGTCTAGAAGTCTTGATGAACTAGTCAAAAATCTTGACAAAAATCAATTCAATGAAACACTTTCTTATTTCGGTTATGATAAACTTAATATTGTTACAAAAAAAGGCTGTTTTCCCTACGAATACATAGATGGCTGGGAAAAATTTAATGAGACTAGCTTGCCTTCTATTGATCAGTTTTACAGCTCTCTAAATAAGTCAGAAGTTGCTGTAGAAGATTATAATAGGGCTGTTGAGGTTTGGAACAAATTTAACTGTCAAACCTTAGGAGAATTTTCTGATATCTACCTTAAGACTGATGTGTTACTATTAAGCGATGTATTTGAAAATTTCCGAAAAGTTTGTAAATCCAATTATGGTTTGGACCCAGGTTGGTATTTCACAGCTCCTGGCCTTTCGTTCGACGCGTGTCTTAAATTGACTAAAGTTGAAATCGATTTGTTAACAAGCTATGAACAGTACATGTTCATAGAAGCTGGTATTCGTGGTGGTATTTCTATGTGCACTAAACGTTACTGCGAGGCATCAAATAAGTATTTAGTTTCAGAAACAAATCTTGACTCGGAATCACAACCTGGTGTCAAACCTATGGATCAGGGACTCTGGACAGTTGATAATTCAAACTTTATATTATTCCTAGATATAAATAACCTTTATGGGGCTGCAATGGGAGAAAGTTTACCGTTAAAGGACTTTAAATGGTTAACCCCTGTTGAAATTGATGAAGTAAAAAATAAAATTAATGATATTGGTGAAAATGATGAAGTAGGGTTTATACTTGAGGTAGATCTAGATTATCCGGCACATCTACATGAACAACACAACGACTTACCATTTTGCGCCCAAAGAAAAGTACCACCAGGTAGTAAACATTCAAAATTGTTAACAACTTTAGAACCTAAACGTAATTACATAATTCACAGCCAAGCGTTAAAACAGGCCGTAGAGCATGGATTGGTTTTGGTTAAAATCCATAGAGGTATGAAATTTGTTCAGTCTAAGTGGTTGTATGGATACATCGAAAAAAACACAACATTTAGAAAAAATGCGCAAAATGAGTTTGAAAAGGAGTTTTTCAAACTCATGAACAATTCGGTTTATGGCAAATGTATGGAAAACGTAAGAAACAGAATGAATATGGAAATAGTTTGTAGCACTAAAAGGCTCGATAAGCTTATTGCTAAGCCTAATTTTCGTGATAGAACTATATTTACAGAAAAACTGATAGCAGTTCATCTAAATAAAACTAAAGTAAATTTTAACAAACCCATTGCAGTAGGTATGGCTATTCTTGAACTAAGCAAAATCGTAATGTATAGATATTTTTATGATATTTTTCCTCGTGTATTTGGTCAAGGAAATGTAGAACTATTATATACAGATACGGATAGTTACCTTATAAATGTAAACTCAGTTGACGTATATGAGCAAATCAAGGAGAATATACATTACTTTGACACTAGTGAGTACCCAATAACACACGCTTGTTTCTCTCTCGATAATAAGAAAAGACTTGGTGTTATGAAAGATGAAACTTTATCAGTTCCCCTAAAGAAATTCATTGGTCTTAGGACAAAGCTATATACTACTCTTAGTAAGAATTATGATTGTAAGAAACGTGCTAAGGGTGTAAAGAAAAGTGTTGTTAAAAATGAAATAACTTTTCAGGACTACGAGAGAGCTTTGTTTTGTAATCAAAACCAGTACAAAGAAATGAATATAATTAGGAGTAGGAAACATGATGTATACACAACGAAAGTACGAAAACTAGCGTTATCGTCTCATGATGATAAAAGATTTGTATTAAATGATAATATCCATACCATGGCATATGGCCATTACAAACTAATTGAGAATAAAAAAAGGAAAATTGATTTACACAAAGAACTGATTGCAAAAAAAGCTAAAATGACCAATGATTCTTGTTAAGCTCAAATTATTTGTTAGATTTGTATGTAAGTTAATTTAGTTTTTTACTTTTCAGATAATGTTTTTTTGGAAACTGTACCGGTCAGGTACGAACAACTTTCTGTTGACGAGGGCTTCCTTAATATGCCTGAATACGAGAACATGGGTCGGGTTGCTATACCTCTGCACGCATTTTTCCCTTCCTGTATTTACACTATAACCTTAAATCCTGGAGAAAGAAAAACCATATCTGCGGGTATAAAAATTAGAATACCTGAAGGTTATGAAGGACAAATTCGACCGGTAGCATGGCAAGCGGAAACTTTCGGGGTGACAGTTTTAGACTCTCCAGCGTCTATTGACTCCAACCATACAGACGTAGTCAGGGTTAACCTAATAAATCATGGAAACGAGCCGTTGAGCATTAATTACTGTAGTCACATCGCAGATCTTGTCCTAATAAAGGTTGCTAGGGTGTGTTGGGTCTTAAACGGTGGTTCCGAAGATCACGATGATCCGGACTGTAAATTAGAGGAAATAATTGTTGACAATCATGTGTCTGTCATTGTAAGAAGGGACATTATCTAGTTACAAATAAATCAAGTAATTTGAGCTTTACAGTAAATTTATGTAAATAGTGGAATAATAGAAAGTATTATGACTGTAATGAAAAAAACTGTAAACTTAACTTATCTATTTAGTTTGATTGTTTATGTTTTTAATTACTGTAACCATTGAATCTTCAAATTAATACATAGATTTTTTTTCATAATTTTGTAAGTGTAACAATTATATTTGACATTTGTTATGTATATTTGTAATTTTGATATGTTTGTAAATAAATATAAATTATTTTGACATACAATCTGTGTTCAGTGTTATTTATTACCTACCTTGTTTCAGATTAATTTATCTCCCTTTCATTTATCTGATATAAATATATATTTATACACAATTAAATATTACGTCATGAATAAAAACATAGTTATATCAATCAAAATAAGAGAATAGCATCATTTGATGTTTGACTTTCAAGACGATGAAACCAAGTATCGACAAGTTTGGAGGTTATATAGGTTTTACTTCCAAAGAAAACGTTGTAGTAGGACCTTCAGGAATAGGTTTCAAGCTAACTGATAAACAAAATTTTAATATTGAAAACAAAAGGTTAACAAACGTAGGGGAAGCTGTCGATTCTAGTGATGCCGTTACTTTAAATTATATTTCATCAAAATGTCTATTGTTAGAGGATAAACAAGTTAATTTAAGAAAGAGAAAAATTGTTAATGTCAATGATCCTGAATCAGACATGGATGTTGTTAATAAGAGGTACTTTCAAAATAGTATGGACAAAGAACTACGAGATACTATTAAGTTTGATAGAAAGAAATTTATTATTGATTGCGAAAATCATAATATTAAAAATATATCAAACCCTGTAGATGGAAAAGATGCAATATCTCTCGATTATTTCAAAAGCAATACTTTAATGTATGAAAATGGCAATTTTAATGCTAAAAGAATGAGAATTAACAATATTGGAGATCCTACCGAGTTAACGGATGTAGTTTCTAAACAATACATCGAAAATTATGTTAATTCACAGATTAATTTAAAATGTGTGACTTTTGGTATCAATGATGAAATTAATATGAAGAATAAACGATTGAGCTTTTTTAAAATTGAAAAAGATCCAACCGATGACTCTGATGCAATAAATAAACTTTATCTAGATAAAGAATTAGTTAGGGTAAATCAAATAATTAGCAAGACGGTGGAATCCTTCATTAAACCAGAAAAAGGAGAATTAAACTTTAAAAAGTTTATAATTAATATAAATGAAGCCATAAATAATTATTCTCCCATTACTTTAGGTCAGGCAAGAACACTCATGCAGAAGTATTTATACATTGATGACAAAAGTGAAGTAAATATCAATAATTCAATAATAACAAATGTCAAAAAGCCAATTGAAAGACATGATGTTGCAAACAAAGAATATGTAGATGAAACAGTACGAAGCAACAATACAACTTTAGTTGAAGTGGTACTGAGGGAAATGATAAAGGATTATATTAGACCTGATATGAATGGTGTCATAGATTTAAAAAAGTATAATATTCAATTGGTTGTCAAAGCGAGCGAGAATGAAAATTCACCTGTGACTCGTAAACAATTAGATGCTTTCAAAAACAGGATAAACTCTGATATGTCACGTATTGATGAAAAGCTTAAGGTTTTTTATCCAGCTTCTTCGTTGACTGCAAGGTCCCGAAATAGAGAAGGTAAGCCCATATCAGATGTCATGAGTGCAATGATAAATGACTTAGCTTATCTTAGGTCTGAAATAAAAACCTTGAAAGAAAGTAAATCAACAGAAGATGATGATAAAGACGACTTTTGGGATAGGGTAGGTAAGTTGAATAGCAAGTAGGACTGGTCATCAGTATGGTTCTGAGCTTCAAACGAGGTGGAGGTCTAATTAATAAGCTTATTGATAACCTACCTTTTGAGGCACATCTGTTGGGTGGATACCAATTTTGTGGGGCTGGTACTAAATTGGAGAAACGTCTGGCAAGGGGCGACAAAGGGATCAATCCACTTGATAGTTACTGCAAGGAACACGATATAGCATACGCTCAGAACAAGGATTTAACGAGTAGACACAAAGCTGACAGGCTGCTGGCCGATAGGGCGTGGACGAGAGTATCGGCTCCGGACGCTAAACTCGGTGAAAAGGTAAACGCTTTTTTAGTAACGAACGCTATGAAAGCAAAACTTAAACTCGGTGCTGGTATGAAGAAATCGAAGTCAGAAAGTGTTACAAAGAAAAGGCAGAAAAGGAGTCCGAAACATGACAGTAAGAATGGAAATACACAGAAGAAACACCTCAAGGATGCTATACTGGCGGCTAAAAACGAACTTAAAAAGAGTAAAAGCAAAGAACTTAAGGTATTGGTTCCTGCAGCGTTGAAAGCTGCAAGAAATGCGATGAGGGGTGGTAAAAAGGATCAAATAAAAAAACCTAGAATCATACCCATACCCAAATCTGGAGGAGCGTTACCGTTCCTGTTGCCATTATTTGCCGGACTGTCTGCCATCGGAAGTCTGGCCGGCGGAGCTACCTCAGTGTATAAAGCCATAAACGAAGTTAACAGAGCAAGAAAGGAAAATGTAAGTGACGTTAAGATTAAAACAGGAAAAGGATTGTATTTGAGACCATACAAACAAGGGATGGGTATTTTTTTAGATCAAACGCACTAACCAATCTGGATTTGGAAAGGTATGCTAAACGATTGAAAATACCTTACTTTAGAGGAGTATTCTCTAAGGATAAACTGCCTTTGCATCCATGGAATAAAGAAGCGATAATCATAAACTTAGACGATGATGATGGGCCCGGGACTCATTGGGTCGCTTTACGTAAAGATGGATCACATGCAAAGTATTACGACAGTTTTGGGAACCTCAAACCACCAATGGAAGTTATACATTATTTAAAAAACTGTATTATTTTGTATAACTATGTTAGGGATCAAAATTTTAACACTGAAATATGTGGACAGTTGTGTTTGAAATTTCTGTCTGATTGTAATTAAAATATTCTCCAATAACTATCTCAGTCATTATTTGACCATCGTACAAGCAACATGTCTCACCTATTTGTAATTTCGGGAAATAGTTCACTCTTAAGCTGTGAAATATTCCCCAAAATTGAACTAGAAAATGATCGAGATTACGTGTTAGGGTTCATCAATTTTGAAACATTTAATTCAATTCCAAATGTTGAGGAAGGGTGTAATATGTTTTATTATCTTACCGATAAAAATGAAGAGGTGGGTATAGAAATACCTACTGGATCATATGAAGTTAAAGATTTGCAAAAGTATTTACGAAAGGTTCTTGGAGATAAGAGAGGTGAAACAGAAACTGACATCGATACTAGCTTATCATACAAAAATGCGTATCCCATTAATCATGATGTACTGATAACAATTCAACCAAACAATAATACGTTAAAAAGTGAGATAAAGTGTTCCAAAGACATCGACTTCACTCCTTCAGACTCAATAGGTCCTTTATTAGGTTTCAAAAATAGAAAATTAAACAAGTTTTTCACTCATGTGTCGGATGGAACGGTAAACGTCTTAAAAGTCAATACTATAAACGTGGAGTGTAATATAATTACGTCTTCGTTTGTAAATAGTAATCCAAGTCATGTGATACATACATTCTTTCCCACTGTTCCACCAGGATTTAAAATAGTTGAAACTCCCGCCAATATAATCTATCTTCCAATCAACACAAGGACGATTGATAACATATCCCTTAAAATAACTGATCAAAATGGTAAACCTATCAATTTCCGTGAAGAAACCATCACAGTGACATTACATCTTAAACGTTTGTAATCATGCCTATGATCTTCACCCCAGTTAAGAACATACCGTATTTGAAAACCGTGAACATTTCTACACCGGACACCGTGAAGAGAGGTTCTCTTTCTAAGAGTAATAGAGACTTTTTAGTATCATTAGGCTTAAAAATTAAACATGGCTGGTAGTATATTACAAGTAAGAGAGCAAATTTACTTTGACGAATCGATAAATAAAATAGAAGTACACGCACATCAACCATATGCTAATTCTTCATTCAACAATAATGATGAAATTAGAATACCAATCCAACATCAAGATATCTATACGTATCCCTGCAACAGTACTCTCTACATCGAGGGGGTGGTTAAATCAACAAATACAAAATTCATTAATAACGGATATGCTTATTTATTTGATGAAATACGATACGAAATCGGTGGAGTTGAAATAGATAGGGTGAAAAACGTTGGAATTACAAGTACAATGAAAGGTTATCTGTCTTTTAATGATAGTGACATTAAAATGTTAACTAATGCAGGCTGGACGAGTGAAAAAGGTAGTTTATTGACTCTCAAAGAAGACAGTACAAATAAAGGTACTTTCTATTTTAATGTCTGCATTCCTCTTAAGATTTTAATTGGGTTCGCTGAGGATTATAATAAAATTATATTAAACGTTAAACAGGAACTTATACTTATAAGATCAAGAACTGACCTAAATGCTATGCTTGGTGAGGTTAAGACTGAAACAGGAGCTGCAGGTACAAGTACAAGTATCGAGCCAACGATGGACATTAACATCAAGAAAATTCAATGGAGAGTTCCCTACGTATTCCCATCAGATCAAGAAAAACTATCTTTACTCAAAGTTATTGAAAAAAATCAATCAATTTTCATCAATTTTAGAACATGGGAGCTTTATGAATATCCTTTATTACCACAATCAAATAGACAGACATGGAATGTAAAAACATCAACTCAGTTGGAAAAACCACGATATGTTGTATTAGCATTTCAAACGGACAGATCAAACAATATCAAAAAAAATGTCAGCGAATTTGATATATGTGACGTTTCAAATGTAAAACTTTATTTGAATTCAGAGTGTTACCCGTATGACGATATGAACCTTGATCAGTCCAAGAATCAGCTAGCGATTCTTTATGAAATGTATGTAAAATTTCAAGAAAACTACTATTTTAAAAAGGGCGAACCCCTATTCACATATAGTGAATTTGTAACACATGCTCCGTTAATTGTAATCGATTGTTCCAGACAAAACGAATCCATAAAATCAGGACCAGTGGATATAAGATTAGAGTTTGAATCGAAAAGTACAATCGCAGCTAAAACTACAGCATATTGTTTAATATTACACGATCGTGTCGTTGAATACAACCCGATGACAAGTTTGGTAAAAAAGTTAGTATGAGGTGAAAAAAGGAAAACAAAAGGTCAGGAACAAGGTCAAGGGTTAGTAGGTTGAGATTAAACAAGTTGTAACGTGATAATTCACAATTTTTATTCCAGTTGCTAACAAGATGTCGAACAGAACAGTCGTATGTGATATCCAAGGGTTCCGTGGACTAAAAAATGAGTTCATCGTGAAGGAAGCAGCTTTTCTCACAACTTCAGGTAGTAAAGTGCAATCGATTATTTTCAAACCACCTTTTCCATATACAGCGTTACCTGAAACACAACAAAAGGTTGCAACATGGGTTAAGCAATTCTGTCATGGAATTGACTGGAATGACGGTTACACTCCATATTTCGAAATGAAGAATATTTTTAACAGGATATTAGGATCTTACGATGTTGTATTAGTCAAAGGTATGGAAAAAAAGATTTTTATTGAAAATACTTTATCGAATAAAACTGTGTCCGTGCGGGATATGGATGAAATTTGTTGTCCAAGAATCAACGATCTGAGAAAACAGATGAGCTTTAGAAAGTGTTTTTACCATTCTCGAACGACTGATCAATGTGCAAGTGAAAATGTTAGACTGTTGTTACACTGGTATATAAACAAGGTTGAAAAGAAATCCACATTATTGGAGATCGAAGACAAAACAGTTGACAAGATTGGAGAAATTATTGATAAATTCAATACGCTTGATAAATACGGTAACAGAACTTTAGCCAATTTAAAAATACAAGAAATATCTTACCTACCGAAAGAGTATTTTGTACATCACGTGTCCCCGAGTGACCTATGGCACGTGTGGGACCTTCTCCCAGATCACAAAAAAGATAAGCTAAAGGATATAATTTACTGCTATGAACATTACAACTCCTCAGGTGCGGGTACAGATCACATCGACGGAAAACCTCAGAGAAAAGAAAATTGTGCAAGATGTACGCAATCGAATTAGAGCTTTTTATTCAAAGTAATCCACAAATCGTTCAACATTTTAACGGAATATTTCACGCTGAAGGTAGAATACCTTCATACATCAACTATCCCTCATCATATATATTCAATACTGGAGACCGATGGGTAGCCGTTTACATTGACGAATTTCATCGGGGTGAATATTTTGATAGTTTCGGTTTACCTCCACCTTACAAAATATTTCTCTTCATTCAAAATGCTACTGAAAAATGGAGTTACAATCGACATCGAATACAGAGTGAATCATCAGACTACAGTGGATACTACACTTTGATGTATCTGATCCATCGATCTTCTGGGCAAGACATTGAGGGGTTTACATCATTATTTTCAGACTGCACAGACGAGGAGAAAGATAAGCGTATCGGTGATCTGTTTTCAAAAAGCTTTAATAGTTCAAAAATTAAGTCAGTAAAACTTGCTGTAGAAAAAATGAAATCTTTATATCATAGGATGGAAAATAGAACCATGTGGAAATAAAATAGTTTTCATTTATATTTTTTCGTTTATTATTTATATTCCCTTGTGTACTACTTATAAGATTACATAAGAATTTAAGAATGCCGATCAATCTCATTTCTGCATAGAACGTGGTAAGAGAAGGTTATCTCATAATAATGAAGGTGATTAATCAAAAACAAAAATTAAACATTGAAAGTTTTGATTTAAAACCGGTTGATAATAGACGAAGACATAGTGGGCTCCTTCCAAATCAAATCAGATGTTTAATTACAGGACCATCATCTTGTGGGAAAACTGCTGTGATGTTAAGCCTAATTACAGATCCTAATGGATTAAAATTTGAAAACATATATGTTTACTCAAAGTCCTTATATCAACCAAAATACCAGTTTTTGGAAAACGTTTTAAAAAATGTAAAAGGAATTGGTTATTATAAATTCTCTGAAAATGAAGAAGTAATTCAACCTTCTGAGGCTAAGAAACACTCGGTGTTTGTGTTTGATGATATAATATGTGATAAGCAAAACAACGTAAGTGCATTTTTTAGTATGGGTCGACACAAAGACGTGGATTGTTTTTATCTTTGTCAATCTTATTCCAGAATTCCGAAGCAGTTAATTAGAGATAATGCTAATATGATAATTGTTTTTAAACAGGATAATAATAATCTTAAACATGTTTATAACAATCATATTAATCCCGACTTAACATTTACGGAATTTGTAGATATGTGTCAAATTTGTTGGAATAAAAAATTTGGATTTTTCGTAATCGATAAAGAAAGTGATCTGAACAATGGTAGATATCGCAATGGGTTCGATAAATTTTTTATAAGGTAATATTGTATGTGATACCACACAGTCTTCATCCAACTTCGAAAGGAAATGGATGTTAAAAAGGAGTTAATCAAAACAAGTAATACGGTAAGAAAAAAATATTTAGCACTGAAACGAGGTATTGTGGATGAAGAAGAAATATTCAAAAAGAAATTTAAACCTATCGTCGATCCTATTAGTGAAATAGTAAAAAATATTGAAGAGAAAAAGAAAAAAAAGAGTGACAAGAATTCATCAATTCTTGATAGTGAACAAACTCCGTCGTCATCACTTAAAGTTATGAATGAAAGCAAACCTTCACAAATTCAAACCAATGAATCATTATCAGAAGAATCGGATTCCAATAGTGAACATGATGAAAACGAAGAAAATTTTAACGATTATATCAATAAATCTATTAACGATAGTAAAAATGAAATGGATCATACGTATGGTGTATATTTAGGTGATAATGATGAATGGATGATTGGAAATAGTAAAATTAACTACGATCCATCTGATAGTTTCATTAAAATAAAAGGTCAAAAATTTAAACCAACAATTGGTTTGTTGGAACTTATGTTTAAGAAGAAACCAAATAAGACACTTATCACTAAAGATGATCTGAATTCTTTTAAAGATATATTACTGCTTACAAATGCTCATTTAGTGAGACATTCTGATGGAGAGAAGGTTCAAGCTACAAATACATTTAAATACAGAAACTATATAAAAAATATTTTTAAGAAAGGGAGTGGGTTAAAAACTCCCTATTTAAAATTGGATACTTATCCATGTGCTCCAGACTATGTGCATTATGATAATATAAATGAAATTGTGGACAGGCTGCGATTATTGAAATTATCAGAGATTTCAGGTAATACTAGTCACAATAACGAAGTTATAAATATAATATCAGAGCTCAGAGATAAAGGAGTTATAGAGTAACTAATATTATGGGTATAAAAGAAGATATTGCTAACGAGTTACATAAGTCGGTAAGAAAGAATTTTCCTCGACGAAAGGTAGTTGTGAAAGGGTTTGACGACCTTTGGCAGTGTGATTTAATTGATATGACAAAATATTACAAGGTCAATAAGGGATTCAAGTATATAATCACAGTAATTGACGTTTTTTCAAAATATGCTTGGTCAAGACCTCTCAAAACTAAAACCAGTAAAGAGGTTACTTTTGCAATGGAAAACATATTAAAACAGGGAAGGGTTCCAAAAAATTTACAATCCGATTTAGGAACAGAATTCTACAATTCCGAGTTTAAAAAGTTGATGGGTGATTATAAAATTAACCACTATTCTACCTACAGCATTTTAAAGTCGAGCGTGGCAGAAAGATTTAATCGCACGTTAAAAAATTTTATGTGGAAAAAATTTACAATTAATGGTACTTACAATTGGATCGACATACTAGACCAACTAATGGACTTCTACAATACAAAGAAACATTCGACTATAAAAATGAAGCCGTGTGACGTATCAAAGAAGAATGAAATGGAATTACTAAAGACCATTTATTCATATAAACAACCCAAACTACGAATGATACCTAAGTTTGAAATTAACGACTACGTCCGCATTAGCAAATATAAAGGGGAATTCGCCAAGGGATATACTCCGAATTATTCCACAGAAATATTTCGCATCACGCAAGTAGTTCCGACAGAACCCGTCACTTACAAGTTGGTAGATGCCGAGAACCAACCCATTGCCGGAGGATTCTATCAAGAAGAGCTAACTAAGGTTAAACATAAAGACGTTTACTTAGTCGAAAAGATTCTCAAGAAGAAGGATGATAAAGTGTTTGTAAAATGGCTTGGTTTTCCTTCGTCCAAAAACTCCTGGATTCAAAAAGATAATATTGTTTAACATGATATATAATAGACATTTTTTATACTGTAGTACTACTGCTTATTGTGAATAAATATATACTAAACTCAAAAACATTTCTTTTATTACATATATAAATTACAATTAAATATAGTAAAAATAAATTATCCTAATATACTTACCTTCGTCAGTCCCGAACCCGGTCCCGTGGCGTCGAAGCCCGAGACGATAACCGCTCGTCAACCTGAAACATGACCTACACAACCTACCTCGTATCGATATCAGTATAAAGACTTGCTTCAGATTGTAAACAAATAATTGGTATATAAATTAGACATCTTATCTGTTGTTTGACTCAAATGAATTGATGATGCACTCGCAGTTATCACTATCGCATGTTTTCTGCAACGTCACGATAAGCCACGATGCAAATCCATTAAGCGCTTATCTAAATACTATACAATCTGTAAATTGTTTAACTTATTTTAAAATACAACATATGTCAGTCCTAAGATTTTTTAAACAGATGAAACTAATATTTTATATATATATTTTTTTAATCACATGGTAGTTTTTAAAATATAAGTTTCGAACACAAATTCCCAAACAAAATATGTCACATATTTGTGGAAACAACCTCAACGTTAAATGATATACGAGCGCATGCCATAAAATCGCTTGCGATTCCACCATAATCGTTTTTAAATTAATCTATATAAACATATTATTTATCCATTATTCCTTACATCAGGCTAACAATTAAACACTCTATTTACTCCACGCATTTGGAAAACTATCTACACTCAACACTAATTGACAAAAGCGACAAGCGTTTGCGAGTTAATCATCACCACCTTAAAAATCAAAATGTTAATTTAAATATTTATAATACATCTTGTCACACCTGTACCCTCCACGGTGTCAGCTCTCTCGTCCGTCCACCACGACACACCACCGACACCTTTCCCGTGTGCCAGCCTCCGCGGTGCCAGCTCTCTCAACCGTCCACCCCGACACGCCGACGGAAACTTTCGACACCGTGTGCCAGCTCTCTCACCGTGCCAGCTCTCTCACCCATGTACGTTCTCCCCGTGCCAGTTCTCTCAGCCGTTTAATAACACGGTGGTGCTAGCTCTCTCATTTTTACCCTACTATTGTGATTTATAGAAATACATTTTTTTTGCGTTCTTTATGTTTTTGTTCCCTATTTTCATAACAAAGGACTTGACTGCATGTCAGTAAATACATTTTTTTATCTTAGCCGGACAGTCTTGAGATGACTTTAATCACTGGGTATTAACAAAGGCACCTGAAAATATTTGTATTGAATGTAAAAATGCAGGTAAAAAAAAATGTCATTTTTGTTTGCAAAAAAATACTTTAACATCGAAAAGTTTCTTTTTTACTATTCACATTATAAAAGAAGGGTTCTTCCATCTACGCAGAGAAATGTTACTTAGTTACTCGTAGTTCGACAAGTTTTAAGCTTATACACAATATGTAGTTGTTGTGTATTGCTACAGTATATTTTTACCAGTTAAGGGTTAAACGTTAATGTGGGTGAAGGTAGAAAAAAGTGGACTTGGTTTCTCTTGACTTTCAAATGTAATCCAGTATGATGGATCACGTTCAAAGCTTACCTCACAAATCCAAGTTGATCTCGGTGCATTTATCAACTAGTACTCTGTAGGAATATTTCGTAAAGGAACATTGACAAATTTGGATCCCAATAGTATAAAATATCGCATTGAGTAAAACAGATTTTTTACAACAAAATTATGTTTCTGGATAAAATTTAAATAACCCTAAAATGTTGTATATGTTCAAGAAGAGTGTTAACTAACAAAGGAATTAAGATGGTATTTGTGTAATGAATTGTCTTCACCGTCTACTTTTACTAACCTTTTATCATCTTTTTTTACGATTTTACGAAAATTTACAATTTGATGTATAGTGTATGAGTGAATATTAATACTATGGCGTTGTATTAGGTGACAGAAAGAATCAATATAGACTTTAGTAATGATAAGAATAAGGATAAAAAAAAAAATTAATTGTTCAAACAATTCTATAGTACCTAGTTCGCCCTCTAACAAGTTTTAGATATCAAATACTAAGTTTGTACTATCACCAAATCATTAAGGTGATAATCATTATAAGTAACAAAAAAATACCTCAAAACTGTATATTCGGTTTTGTCAGTTTGTATGTAGTCCGACCGGACACTTCGCCACTTTCAAGGCAAACACAAACTATGCCTCAGGTGCTTTGGTTGTATCCGATGTAAGGCCAAAGTCATTAAATGTAACGATCCTAAACTCTCCACCACTAGTCAACAGTCTGTTAAGCTTCATTTTGTAACTGAGTTTCAAATTCCCGTACTCAGCATTCACATTCCTAATTTAAAATAGCCTTTGTACAATATTTATCATATACGCTAAATGCACAAATAATAAAAATAACATACATACAAGTTCATGTGTCTAATACAGTTATTCTTATAACTTTCTTAAATCGTGTATTTAGAAAATGATCTGTATCATTATCTGATATTTGTTTACTGAGTACTGGTAATAAATTGAAAAGATTTGTGCAAATTTGTATTTTCCTAAATGTTGTATTTTACTGGTAATCTTAAAGTTGTGTGGATAGTCAATAATAATAAAATAAATTGTTTTAAAAATGTGTGTAATTGCGGTTTAATGAAAACATACAGCTCTGATCCTGATGTTTGTTCAACCTGATCATGATGCTGTTTGCGAGATTTGGTTTATTTATATAAAAATTTATATTACGTTCTTTATGCTGTTTATTTGTTAAATATTTCCTTTATAACGAGGTGATTGCGCACTTTAGAACCCAATTATAACTTTTGAAGCATAGTTTGTAAGCCAAGTAGCTATATTTTGTATATTGTAAATTAATTATGTTTTCTGATGACACAACATGTCTCAAAGATTCTACACATTTAAAAATATACATCAAACATTTTGAAACATGATAATTTATTTTATTGAAATGCATTCTATATATTTACTGGTGTTGTTAATGGGGTTAGTGGTGTTAACGTAAATTAGTCGTTAAGTAATAACTAGACCAGGGTTTGGGTTGTTCCACTAAAAAAACACACATAAACAGTTGACATTGAAATAAGAAGTTTAAAACCAGAATGAATCAAATATACCGTTAGGCTACTCCTATATAGGCCTACATGTACACACTTTTTGTTTATCAAAAGGCAGTTTAATGTGTTTTTGTTTCTTAATGTTTTCAGATGTACACGTTTATGCATACCACGATAATTATTTTAGATTGCAGGGATTGAATATGTGAAAACATATGAGCTTCATTATAATTTCTTATAACTTGACTATAATTTCATATAACTTCTTATAACTTAAGTATTTGTTTAAGAAATTACGTCTTTCAAGAATGTAATAAAATTTAAACCTTTAGGGTTGATTATAACTTAAACCTGTTAAAATTGTATGATCATGTGTAAATTTCAATACGAAAAAGCATATTATGAGACTCCAAAATAAAGCTAGTGGATGGTAATTGAAATTTTAAACATGTGAGTGCCATTACATTGAAGGGATAGGCGTAAATATTTGATTATGTGCACTTTGATGAAGACTGCATTTGGTTTACATTAAGACGTATGATTGGTTAATACACGTAACACTAGAGCTTTCCCATCAACGAGGAGTAACATGATATATGACCCGTCACTGACACAACATACAGACTATATTTGCATATATATTACAAATGTAGTCCCAACTAAGTAGGGGACCAATATGATTATTTTATTCTGTACGTTACCAACACATTGTTACATTTATACAGATGTTAAATTTTTCTAGCTTTGTTAAATTATAAAGCTAGTTTTGAAGAGTTTTTGTCAACATGATTCACGAATAGTAAAAATAGCCTAATTTCTTCTGATTACTACTTAAAAAATATAAAATTAAATTTATTATTGAATACTTAAGTGTTAACATTTGAACTTTAGTGTTTCATATTTTAAAAGTTTAAACACAGTCTAATTTGGTTCTTTTTTTGTAATAATGTTTCATAACTTTGCCATGCCTTCAAATAAAAACACTTATAATTTATAATTATTTAAACAGTTCGTAGTACAGTATATACCAGTAGTATATACCGATGTAGTTTGGAGCAAACATTTTATTTTTACTTAGTGCAAATTAAATTGCTATAGCATAAATCAATAAAATTTTCTTTAAGTATTTCATATAAAGGTTTCAAACAATATTTAAACCTGATCAACCTCCGAATTTAAACTGCACTTCAGTAGTAAATGACGTACAGAAGATACAAACTTTACAACTAGAAGTTTGTAACTGCAGTCAATAAAGTTTGTTTACACAACTTTATCTTAAGTTCTTCAAAGTTGTGTCTAACATACATTTGATCTTTTTATTTCATATGGTAGTACCAGTACTCAAGAAATGAATGCAACTCAGCTATTGTGTAAACTATTACCTATGATGGTTCTATTTTGAAACATACATATTTATACAAGAAAACTACAATAGGTTTTATTTCAGCTGTTGTAAGTATACCTAATTCATAACTAAGTTCTCCTTGAAACCTTCTAAGCTTTGCTTGAATGGAAAAACTTTTGTTTTGTTAGAAAGCTTTTCAATACTATCTAATAATATTGAGCCAAGGAGAATTGTACTAAGCCAATTATACGTTATCTGCATAATCATAGAATGCTCAACGTTTTACATTACCAATGCATTATACTCAATACGTTGCATATAAAAGCTTTACAAACTGTTTACTAAATCAACACAACAAAGGACCCTCATAGAACAATGTTTGCAAATATTTCAACCAGAGTGAACTTTTAATATTCAAGATTCTTGAATAATATAATGAGATCCAGCCCAAAATTACTCCATACCTTTTAAAACTCTTTAGAGGTTTAGCAGTAGGTTTTTGAATAATAAAATCTTGGAAATGTTTTAGAGATTATTCATATAATGAAGTACCCAAATTAATTAAATTTATTTAATAAAGATGTACTTTTCCAAGAAAGCGTAATATTGGTATAGTGAATAGTCGTATGTTTCACAGAAGAAGGTATATGAAAACCTAGTGTTTGTGAAACAAAATTCAATATTGAACATTTATCTTGCACGTTCTAATCTGTGATGCTTTCAATAACACTGTAAAGCAAAACTGAATTTTAAACGTCTTTGAAGAAAGTTGTTATCTTTAATTTTACGAAACTATCATATTCCATCCAGTTTTAAAAACTAT
>NW_026542596.1:102224567-102263567 GCF_028750875.1 Macrosteles quadrilineatus | reverse complement strand
CGAATCTTTAAGAAAACATTTCACAAAACATTATGAAACTATAGTGAATAAACTATTGTATATGACATGTGAGTATAAACGCGTTTTCTAAAAGTTGTTAATTGACTTTAGATCCAGTGATTATTATAATTGTCTCTAATAATACAAAAACCCAACACCGTTCGACTTTATTCAAACGGCAATTTAAATTTCTATACAATGTTTACACATCCCTGCACTTTTAGTTTGGAATACGATCGAAAACTATAGTTTATACTTTAAAGTCTTAATGAAATAGGATGAATTTAGGCTCTTATGGACAAACTAGAATTTTCTAGCGTTTCCAAACTAGTGGTTCACCCAATGTGAAATTTATATTTATATTATTTAAATTCGGTGCGTAAATCAATAAAGCATACGTTAGTATAAAGGTATACTCAGGAGATGATTGGCTGATTAAAAAAATAGTTAAAACTTAATTTAATATCTAAATCACGATTACATAGCTTCAACCGCTGCGAGTATATTAAAACTAACCTATTTTGTTGGTTCTTCAATGTATGAAAAATAGGATAATTTATAACAAAAATCTCATAGCTTTTAGTGGATCAACGTACTAATACTACCTTAATGATCTTTACAGACCAACATCTACACTCAAGAGAATAAGATTTAAACTAGCTGTTTGGCCCCACTTTCTCGGGCAGTCTTAGGTAACATTAATTTTATAAATTCAATATTTGACAAACAGAGGCAATGTTAAAGATAAGGTAACTGGGCGTAGTCTGGTCGACAGTTTCCATAGAGATATAAATTAGGTGTTCAATACGTGGATGGATTCTTACGAAGATCATAATTAATTTTTGCATAATAGTTATAACCTACAACGTGAGCAGCATGGTCTTTACTTTTAAATCCTGAACAAATTATCTGGAATCCCGTATCAAGCGCATGATACCCTCCATGAGACAGCTACTGAAAAGAGTGATAAGCGCTGTCTGTTTCCAGGAAAATAGCTCCAAACTTCCGCACCATTCTCTACCTAATGATGTATGCTTAGATTATATGAAATCAATAAACCCATTTCAAGTATATATGTTACATGTTGTTCAACAATTCAATGTACGTAGGAATATTGCCTACACTTAACTGATGGAAAGAACAAACTAACAGTATCAGCAAACTGACACATATTTTCTCCCATTAGCTTTTCAACGACCCTTATGGGTAGGAGTAACTATGATATTTTATGGGGAAAATCATTTAAGTTGTTAAAACCGTAATTTGTGCAGCAATGTGGGTTGTTCTGTTTGTTTTAGGGTCAAAAAAACAATAGCATTAACCGTCGTAAAAGTCTATTGAACAGTTTTATTAACAATCTGATTTTTCCGTGATTTTATAGATGTATGGAAAATTGCTATTAATCATAAAAACTCTAATAAATGAAGAAATAAAAAGATACTCCAAAACTTAGTTGTACGTGCCAATTGTTTTCAAAATCAGATTACAGGTGTGGTACATATCCATATACACAAAACTGACATCCACTCAAAATAAAAGCATTACCTTAACTTTTACATAACATGCAATATAAGAAAAACTTCTTTATAGCCACAATTATGAACCATTTGATTTCAAAACATCATACTTTAAATTTAACTGTTACTTACAAATTGTAATGTATATAGTTTTGAAAACATCCCTATTTTAAATGGTGTTAAAATAGCCCACAATTACGACTAACCTTTTTTTCAGTTTATTTCAGATTGATTGACCACCAAAATACCATTGAGATACATGATGATATTGCCAATAATACATTATCATAATCATGTAAAAGTTTGTGTTTAGAATATCAATATAGTTTACCATAACCTAAAAAGGTTTGTTGAGATAAAAGGAAATGAAGGGTAATGCACTACTGAGATCCGACAGCTGTTGTAAACAGGACATTCTTGTCTTGTTACAGAGTCTTTTCAACACTTGCATGTGCTTTCCTTACATCACCAATTAGGTCTAAAAATAAAATAAAATGCTGATTTCATAACGTGATTTCATAACTTCATAAAGTTTTATAACGTGGCTCTTGCCAGGATTCTTAAAAAGTCGAGATTCTGATTCCTAATTAATTTTACAGCATTAGGAATTTTTTTTAAGGCACGATTTTAAATGTATATAACATACTATGACTTATACTAGGGACCACGAGAGTCTGCAGTTGGCGGCAGCCAATAGCAAGACTTGACTAGTGCGACGTTGCAACATCGTCCGTTCACTAATTCTCGGCACTAATTAAAATATACTAAACAATATTTCAAATCAGCTGGTATTATTAGATTTGGCAACACCGCACTGTCCTTATTGGCTCCTTCGAAGTCACGTGGTAAATTGGCTCCTCCATCAACTGCAGACTCTCGTAGACCGTACTGTAGATACATTGGGGAACGAGCTGGTGTAGTGGTTAGAGCGCGGGACTTCGGTCCGTGAGGTCCCGGGTTCAAATCCCACCAAATCACCAATTGATTTTATCCAAGTGAATGCCACAACCCCTAGGTCTAGCCTGAAGTAATGTGAAAAACAATTCCGGGCTCGTGCCTAGCGTCCTAGGAAAAAAACTGTAGATGCACTATTCGAACAAGGAAAGTATAATAAATTGTTCATTAACTGTGTTAGTCGTTTGGTGTTTAACGTTTCTAAAACCTGACACAGCTTGAAATACCCCTTGATGGTCAGGGGTCGTATTATTATCGCTATTTTAATATGAAAATCCCAAACAAGTGTATACCGACAACAAAATGATCTTTTTCCAAAGAGTGATTGAGTGGTGACGATGTATATTCAATCCCTGTGAAAGCAGCGAATGTCGAAGAAATCAATCACTCCCTGAGTACACACCACGTGCGCGGATAGTGATTTTCCGTTATTACGCAAAACATAACGACGCTTCAGATACGTTTTCTGTTAGAAAAAATACATTCTCTAACTAGCTGAAAAAAGTTGTTTTGTATGTTATCTCATGACGCTCTAATGAGTTGCCTTCTTTAAATATAATTATATAATATGTTTTACTAACTTTAAAATTATCAACTACAAACCTTTTACCACTGACATTTCTCTGGTTATAATAAACCAAAAGTCAATGGCAGACTGAATATAAAGAGTGTCACTTAAGTAAACATTCAAACTACCAACCAAAGGATTGGTTAGAACTATCTAAAAAAATGTTAATGTGAAAAATACTAAATGACGGATATCTGGTTAACGAAGAAATTTTGGAAAACCTTTTATTCTAGATTTTCTCTTTAATTTCGCCTATAGAACCATTTTCCGGAGTTGGGCTGTTAAGTTTTTTTTTTAACGTAGCCATTAGCCGTGGAAAACGTAATGTAACCGTGAAAAACACATCAGAACCTACTTAGGATATTACTTTAATATATCCCTCAGAATAGAAAATCTGTGGTTTTTAGGGAAACTCCAAAACCATAGGTACCAACCTATGAAAATGGTAAGGTATGATTTGTAATATCATCATTCTTGTGAAACAATAACTGTTAATGAAAGCTGTTTTACCTAAGACCGTTTTTTAAAGTAGCCGTTTCAATTCAGCTCTTAGAATTAAAAAGTTTCACATAACAGCATTGTTTACTTTCATAACAGCATAGTTTTACTCATAATAACACGGGTAACGGACCAACGAGGTTCAAGGATTGAGAAAGAAGAAGTAAAATTGTAATGGTTCGAACTTCACCTAATCAGCTGTTCAGTGTTCAGGCCAATTTAATTGTTGAATGATGCAATCAGTGTTTGGTACAATGTTTCGTTGCATCACTGTCAGTGGCAATGAGAGGTTATAAAAGAAAACATAACCTCTCTTAGTAGTTATGAGAAGTGATTTTTGGTAATTAAAACACTGTCGTAGGTAGTGTACGCAACTCGCGTAATCGTTGCGTAAACTACTATTAAAACATGGGACATCGTGATTTTCTTCATATTTTGATTGACGAGGGCTGCAGTAGAACTCTTTTGTTTTACTTCAAACAACCCTTTCTCCCCAATTACCCGTGGGGAAATCCACCAATCATTGCTTCTAGGCTTCTTCTAACGTAGCTTTATGTTTTTTATATGGGGGGATATGGTACAAGTTCATTTTCCATTGCATTGTAGAAATGATTAGAGGATTATAATGTGAACGCTCAGTTAATAGTTGAAATAACCAAATCATTTTTCGCTACAGTATGTTAAAGGTAGCATACGTCTCAATATTTTGCCATTATTATGGAAAAGTTTTAAGATATGTATTTGTACGATAAGCTATTTTTAAAGTGCGTTTAACACCAATAGACATTGTATTTAATTTTTTTATTTCTCAAACGTTTAAACACAATGAAATAATCTATTGGTGGTCTTTGGTTTTAAATTTTACACATATGTAGGTGATGTACAATTAATTTACTCTAAAATTTACCTTAATCACAATAAACAACTTGAAGGATTAGAGGATTTTGGATTTAAGATTGTATAGAGTGACACCTAACCCCTTAAGTAAGAGTGAGTACCCTTAAAAACCTAAGCCAATGGAAAATGTTAAGAAATAGCTTGTAGGGTGAAAAAAAAAACAGAACTAACATTAACTGGCTTAAAAGAATTTAATTGGGAAAGTAACTAATAGCTAATAACACAACTAATTTGGTGGGTGTCTAAGGCCCAATTCACACCGAACGGACGTCGGGCGGAGACGTGGCACGGACGTGGCGAGGACATATGTCCGTTCCTCGCCTCCCCATGTAAACAAATTGTTCAATGCACACACAAGTGAGGGCGGCCGCCCTCCCGCCACCGTCACGTCGCTTCGGCGTCCCTCGTGGCGTATCGGAAGTGGCATGTCCGTAGCGCGCCCGTTGTTCGGACTTCAAATATTGTACTGTACTTACCAACCTTCTTGTGTATAGTGTGCTTGTACTTACCAACCTTGTTGTGTAGAGTTGTTTTTGTGTGTAGATTGTGAGTTGTTTCTTCACTATGCGAGACGACATTGAATTTAATATCAAATTTCGTGAGGAAGTACAACAATTCCCTTGTTTGTACTAATTAAGTTGACAGAAATTAACTAACACCATTGATATTAATAGAAGTAAGCAAAAACCAAAGCGTCTAGTCTACATATGCAGGTTGTCTCGCCACTGTACCGTCCCTTAACACATTTTCAGTGACAACAGCTTTATTATAAAACTAAAAAAACTCGACGTAGACATAAGGTTACAATTAAGCTACAATTTAGTTATTCAGAAGAACAATTAATTATGTTTATTTTAAAAAATTTTTACTAACCTCGAAATATTTAACATGTACTGTAATGAATTGGGAATGTAATTTTTTCAACTAACTACTGTACAACTTAACTTTTGTTAAATATCACATATCATACTTGAATAATCCAGGATGTCAAAGTAATGTTTGAGCTAATTGCAAGTCATTCGAACAATTATGTATGAATTGAAGAGTTTCAAAAGGTTTAAGTTTTAATCAGTTATTGGTTGGTAAAAACACTTGTAAATCTAACGGATTACATGTGCTACTGTATTGTTCTGTAGCACTAAACATCTAATCCAGCTTGACACTAAACGTCTAGCCAACATTTGTGATTTACAGATTAAATCATCGCTAGCTTCAATTACAGTCGGGACCTGACACACAAATCCTATCAGACTTTGAGTGTTCTGTGTTTGTCACCAACGCAAGCTGCATATCTTTTTCAACCTAATTTGTTAAGCTCAACAAAAAGTCTTAGGAGATGAAAAATGGATTTCATAAAACTTTTTGAAGTACTTTTTACTACAAAATGTAGATATATTAAGAAATAATGGTTTCATAAACATAATTTGCTGATAAAAGCCATTTAACAATTAATTCCTGGGTTTTTCAGCTAATAACAGACACATGCGAGATTAGTAGCATCGTAACATCATAAAATCAATAACTCTCAGATACGATTATCTATTTATGAACTAATTTTAAAACAACAATATTGTACGCTGTAAAAACTTTGCTTAAACACAGTGCTACAGCAGAACACAGTTTCAACAGCAAATTTCATCCCTTCCCTACACAGTTGTTGTGGAGACAGGTTGCTATGGTGCTATGGTGGGAGGAAAAATTTCTTAGAATTCTTCTTAGCTTAGACGTTTATAAGGTTATACCTTTAATAAGAAACACTTCAGTTTGGTGAAATTTTTACAAACAGTTAGGTTACCATTCCAAGTCCCAGCTAACTTCTCTAGTTAGCTGTCGTTGTCTAGTTTTAGATTATTTTGTTTACTTATCTCTCTCTCGATTGTTTGTTTTTTTTTAGAACAATTTGAGTTAATCCAAATGTGTACATTTTGCAGAGTTTTAAGTTCAATTAAACACCCAGACTTGGATGAATGCGTATTCAAGATCAAAGCTCGCCCGTGAGAGAGCGCTCGTGAGTGTAAAACTTTTCTTAAAATAAAGCTTTTGGGCAAGTTAAGCTTTCTTAGTATGCTCAATTACCTTTACTACAGCTAAACGATATTGAGACTAACAATTTGGAGATAAATATAATTTAATGGATATTTTTGTGCTCAAGTCGTATTAACCTAATAGAAAGTGTAGTGGGACCCACAAAGTACAATACCCCATTCATTTTAAACAGTAAAAGAATGCATAAAGCGTGGTGTATTTCAAAATATGAACGGAAAACATATTTAACAGTCAAATTATCGAAATAAATAGCCAGTAAGAAAATATCAGGAAATGTCAAGAATATCAAAAGGGTTGTAATTAAATTATGCTATTTTCAGTAGAAATTTTTAATTTGACGACAGTCAAGCAGCTATTACCATGTTAAATGTACCACATTATTATAAATATAATCTTTGAATAGCTTCCAATTTTTTTTAATACAACTTGTAAGTCGCTTGGTTTATTTTACATATTGTTACACAAACGCATTCCAGTCTGGGGAACTAAACATGTTTATTCTTCTAAGATCACATCGTGTCGCGAGATGAAGTAAACAAAAAGTTGAACAATTTTGTTTGCTAACACTTCGTAAAGTTGTAGTTTCTGATACAGAGACTTTATAAGTTTTCTAACAAGTGGGAATCGTTGCTTATGTTTTCTACGTTCTTTGTATAGAACAAACATGGTTATGTCTGTAGCAGACTTAAAAACGAACTAGTATAGTGATAAGCCATTATTGAAAATGTTTTTACTATGGTAATTTTCCGAGAGTTGTAAAATAAGGCAAAATGAGGTATAATCTGGGTCGCTTGGTTCTACCTTAACAACTAAACCCGTGATATTTCAGCTCTGCAAACTTGTTATGTTTTTTGATAACTACCCTCAAATAATTCAATATGATAACTTTATTGTTGTACATAAAGGAGGTGGACAGAAATCTTATTCAAGAACAAAATTATGCAATCTGACCTTTTCTAGTTTTGAATAAAAGAAACCCTGGTGTTAGCCAAGATATGCGTCAGAAGCTTGCTTTTGTTATGGAAAACACTGTTATAACTGACAGTATGATTGAATGTCTAAACTGTTTTATATTTGCAATTGAGATTAAATTATGTTAATTATCCTATAAATAGATTATAGAAATATTTTACCGTACAAATAAAGTAAATCATATTTCTGTGTATAATTTGAAAACGTTTGACTGTTGAGTCAATCGTAAAAAAACATGTAACAAGTTATGTTACATTGTTACTGACATTTTATTAGATCTAACTGATCACATACTAATAAGTTTATTTATTTTATCAACCGCAAGCAAACAAGTTTACTTTTTAGATGTACAAAATTAACAGCAAGGTGTATGAAAAATTTCAATTAACTAACAAAAGGCTTATTTGACACTATCAGATAACTATTGAATTCCTAAAAGTTTTTTGTTGTTGTTATAATTAGGAAATATAACAGTGACAAACCAGGGCCAACGAGCTAAGTGAATCCTTATCCTTCACCATCACATGTCTTGTTATCTACCCCAGTGTTGGCTAGCAACTGACTTGTAACCTACTTAATGTTTCTAATGTGTAATAAAAGGAATTAAATTTTTATTTATCTATTACACTTATACTCAGAATACGCTATAAATATTAAAGACAGTGCAAAATTAATTCGAAGTAAAAAATACAGTAAATTATAGAATATATGAAGTATGAAAACAAACCAGTATTTTTAAAACCGAAATAGATATAAATATTTTCTTGATGGCATTATTTGTAAACAAAAGTTCCACAATCTTTTACATCAAAACTATTTTCAACCCACCCCCCCCACAACATGGTTGGGGGTAGGGGGTGTTTTTCCAAATTGTAACCCCTATTGAATGACTAATTATTTTGAATGGTTTGTCAAGAGAAATTAAATGACACTAATCCGAGGTAGATCTTACACCCCTAGTTAAAAAATATTAAACATGTTGTTTTTGTGAAAAAAACCACCAAATTCACAATTATGGAAACAAGTCTGAATTTTTTTACCGAAATAGATAGAAATATTCTGATTGTAGCATTGATTGTTAAAAAATATTTTCGGCATTTAAAAAAATATATATATTTTTTAAACCACCATACAGTGGGTGACTATTTTTCTTCAAATAGCAATCCCTATAGAGTGACCCATCATTTTGAAGTGATTAAAAAAAAATCAATGATGCAGATCAATGGTGAGGTAGATATCTCACCCCTAGCAAAAACAGCAGGTATTCAAAATTTAAATTGGTGGACTAGGAGCTTTTTCCCTTAAATTAAGTTTTGGAATACTAGCCATTTTCTTTAAGGGTGAGATATCTACCTCGGGTTTGCGTCATAGTATATCTTTTAACAAATCATTCAATATGGGTTGCTATTTGGGAAAATGAGTCACCTCCTACCTCCAACCCTTTAGGGAGGTTGACAAATATTTTTGGTATAAAAGTTTGCTGAACCTTTGTTTACAATCAATGCCATAAACAGAATATTTATATATATTTCGGTCTAAAAATACAGATTTCTTTCCATACTTAATTTACACACTGTATAGTTATAGTCTGCGGTACCCCAAAGCGTGACCTGCTGATGGTCAGTAGTCAGAGCATGTTGGAGGGGTCCAGAGAAAATCCAGTCCTTACTGCTCGGTTATGAATTTAAGTAATAGGAGATTAGTTTTTGGTGAAAATGTAAAAAAAAACCGTGAACAACTATTTTTGGACCTACTCAAACATTCGCCTCAGCTATTAACCGAAAAAAATAGGTGTCTCAGGCTCGATTCCCCTCAGCGAAAAATCTTACTGTATTTAATTAGCTCATCCACCATAAAATTAGCAGCTTATAACTATTTATATAAAATAGACTCTTATTCAACATAGTCCCAATTAAATAGGACGGGGGACAGCGTTAACCTGACCTGATATGAAAAGAATAACAAAAATAAAATCTATAAACAAAAATAATATTTAAAAAAATAAAATTTAGCGAAGGGAAACATTTTTATTTCTTTGAACACTATTACTCTGTATGATGCTGAATTGTTAAACTTCGTCACCAGATTATTGTTTAGCAGGGGAGGGATATATCAGACGAGAGGGAGCACTTAGGGTCAGTAAATAACAGATGAGACCCGGCCTAGAGGTGACATTTAGGGGCGATAACACGATTTGGACTAAATCTCGGGTAGCTCTGAAAACGAACAAAACTGCAGTTTTGTTTTCCTTTTTAAATGCTGTAAAAAAATAGTACAACTTTAAAGAGTGAGGCCGTATACATAGATATTGGTGTATGTATTAATTTCACATTTAATCGTACATTACAAACATAATTTACAATGAATATTAATAGTATTCATAAGTTTACTAATGATATAGGGTTTCCTTAGACTGTTTAATTTCGTCTTAACTACACTTAGACGTACACTAAATCCTAGTTTGGCTTTTCTGTAATAAGGAAATCTGTGATATTTTAAATTTAATAGTAATAATATCTTCCTAATAATTGCGTCTATGAGAACTTACTTACACTACTTTCTACACGCGCGTGGGTTTAGCTTATAATTTTATTTCACCATGGGTCTATGTGTTAGGGATTACCCTTCAAAAAACTCCTATGGGGTTTTTGTAGTATTTTTATTAAACTGTCCTGATTTGGTAAATGGTTTATTCTTACGCATTGATGCTCAGTTTTGTGTGATTAAATAGGTATGATAGGTACTGGATGATAAGGTTTTTGTGTGGTTTTGGACAGCTCACTTAAACTTTTATGTTTTGAAAACGTACACACTTATCTGAAGTAAAAAAATACATTAAGTAATTAATACCAATATATTTCCAGCTGAAATATTTCCGTAAATCTATGTCACTCACATTTCATCACTAATCCTCTCATTGTAACACACGCTGAGCCATTTAACAGACATACGTCAGCAATGCTTAGTGTTGAAGGATAATCTAGTTAAGTAAAACCTGGACTTGAGCAAGATAATAATTGCAAGAGGTTAAATTAAATGAAACTAAATGTACCTAACTTAAATTATTTATAAAAAAAAAATATACTTCATGTTGTTTCTTGTCTCAGGATTACTGTTTTAGATTATAAAAGGTATACACAGTAACTACAGTACAATAACTATTCTCCATCCATGTATGTGTAAAAAATTATATTTATTTGACGACCTCTGATGAGTGAAATGTGTTCTTGACGACCTGAAAATGAAGCTTATACTGCTTCGAAACGCGTAGTCGTTCGACATCAATTTGGATTACTCTGGCAGATCCAGGTAACATTATACCTTTTATAAAAATTTATAATATGTTGTTGTTACTGTCTGATATTAAGAAATATTTTTGGTAAAACATAGCATATTATATGTCAAAAATAATTACGAATCAATGATAAAAAAATAAATATTTTTCATGTGGTATGGATCATATTTGTTTATTAAAATTGTTCACGAATCTTAACCATTAAAATCGTGTAGATTTTCTTGCAAAAAGATCTCATTAGAGGGTACCAAATTTTATGATTGAACATATCCTAACTATAGATGTAAAATTGACATAAGTTAGAGGATTGGATCCAAAACCACTGATTCACAACATTGTAACATATGGTAATACCACATGCTATCTAAATGTGAACTCCTAGAATTTAACTCACATAACCAAACCAATAGAGCAGCCCTATTGCTAAAATTATAATAAAAAATCACTAATCCCAATTAGAGAACAAGCTACAAAATAATCATTCGACTCTTCTATTGTTCTTTAAAATATTTCCTATTGTTTGATGCCTTTATTTTTACAAGACAGCTAACTGATCATACGGTTAACTGAGCAATTCGCGTCTGCATTTTAATCTCAGCCACAAACAATACGCCTCCCCCATCGTCTACATACGTTGTAATTACCCCCCCCCCCTCTCTCCTCCAACAATCAGCTGTTATGTGTATGAATGGACTTGTTCTCAAAATAAGCAATACCTCACTCAACCACGTGTTTACTTTTGTCACGAGTATTTTAATCGCTGTGGCATTGTTCCCCCTGCTATGTGGCATTACTTACACTCTCAAATATGCATTACTTGTTTGTTTACAGTACGATGCCAAGAACTTGGACTATATTACAATAGTGTTTTAGCCTAAGTAGAAAGACCACCAATGGAATATCACCTTTGCCTAAAGACATGTGATTTTATTAAACCAATAAATCATATTTAGTTTTACACTCTTGTGACTTTGAAAGTATAGCAATAACAGATATATGTTATGCACATTCTCAACAACGTTATAATTAAAACACATTCTTTGTTATACAGGGTGGCTGAAAAGTAACTTACACCCCCACTAAACTTTTCACCCATTTGAGATGTTTGAAATCTGTTTGTGGCAACCTTCTTAGGTATGAGGGGCTACAATAATTATTGTCAATTTTGAATGTTTTGCCCTTAAGGGTATTAATGGTAGGGGGTAGCTCAACATTTTCAAGTGACAAGTATAGTCGAGTTTGGTATCATTTTACAGGTCTTGACGAAACATAACAATTAACATAAAGAAAATAGAAATTAGACCATTAATAAAAAAATGGCAGCTAAAACTGATTAAGTCAATGGGTATTAAATGTAATTTTGAACTGCCATTTTGTTATTAATGGTCCGATTTCTATTTTCTTTATGTTAATTGTTATGTTTCGTAAAGACCAGCAAAACGATACCAAACTTGACTATACTTGTCGTTTGAAAATGTGGAGCTACCCCCTACCCCCGCTATCCCTAAGAGCAAAATTGTCAAAACTAACCATAATTATTGTAGCCCTTCGTATCAAAACAAGTTGCCGCAAACCGATTTAAAATATCTCGAATTGTTGAAAAGTTAAGGGGTGTGTACGTTACTTTTCAGCCAGCCTGTATGTTTCTTTGTTCTGTGTTTTAGTATTATAGCTTTTTTTGGTGATTATCATAGGCCTTTGATAACTGCAGCTTACTTGAGAAAACACCTATTTAGGATAGAAGATTTAAAAAAAGTCAGGCTGGGGAGACTACGGATTATTATTAAAAGAGGAGCACCTTTTGAACCTTGATGAGGTTCATTTTCACCCTAGGCAGAGTACTGCAGTTGCTCAATCACATGTATCTGGAGTTATGAAAGGCAACAAGAAATCTTAAGCACGCTTCTGGATACATAGAAAGTCATCAAATAGGGACTGGGTTCACCCCTACTCAGTTAATCAATCCATATGACTCCAAATCTCTAAGACCGAATTTTCTTGATCAGGAAACTGATTCAAGAAGTGAGTTGGTATGAAAAATGTTTCTTAGCTAAGCTGTGCTAAAAGACTAAGATGTAAGCCACCCTATGTTTTTGTTGGTTGGCTAAACCCTTCCCTCCTAAGTAAGAGGGGTGGTTTAATTGCGCAGCTCAATCGCAGCCTAATCAGCGCCGGCTGAAGGGTTGTTTGAGAGCAAATAAAAACAAAAAGAGGTCTTTTAGCGGTGTCTTCAAGTAGGCGAAGCTAAGGACCAAGCAGGGGTTGTACGCAGTCTTTTGGGTTGTGTACAAACAATGGAATTGCTATTTAGAAGTTTATGAAAGTTTTTTTTTTTACTTCGGATAATAGCCCCTTGTTATAGATAACTCTTTACTTTGGTTCACAAAAAAAGATAAATGATCTATTATGTTTTAACCATCCAAATGTGTAACGGCATTGACTATATATAGTCAATGGTAACGGTTTATCTGTTACTAAATAAACTGTGATTTTAAATATCCATATGTAAATCCTAAAGTAAATACCCCCGCCGCAGCAAACCTGCCGTCTAAGCGAATTTCCATTTGGCCGAATTGATTTTCAATTGATCTATTTAAATAACATTATTAGGTTTAACGAGTACCTAGGTTTGCTGCTACAAGGAAACTAATAAAGTAGTGTGTTTATAGTAAAATATTGATAGCTTACTATAAAATAAATAAATTTGCCAAGTTTGATCAAAATATATCCATAAACAAGCAAACTACAACATTTTACAATATTCTCCATAAGAATAACATGGGAATTTTAAATTTCCCATTTTTTTAGTTTTCTCCGTAACCAATAACCGTACAAAAACACTTTGATATACTGAATTGTTTGTTTTTTTAAGCTCTTTAAGAAGGTTTAGAGAAAAATTGGGAAATTTTGTGTTTTGAGGGTAAAAAGTGAGAAAAACCAATTTTTACCCCATAAAACCCCCCATAAAACCCTGTTCCCATGGTCCGATCATGCTGGATCGCGAACTCATTCAAGTTTATCCCGCCTTACACCTTCAAACCAAATTTCATCAAAATCGGATAAAAATTACTCAAGTTATCGTGTTCACGGACACATATATATATATATAAATCTATATATATATATATATATATATATACCTATATATATATATATACATATATAAAAATTTGAACGAATGGTGTTTTTGGCCTCTGGGGACATTAAAATGAAAAAGTAAATCGGTCCCGGGCCTAAGTCTTACCATGAGACCTACGGTAATAGCTACTTCCCTATAGGGAAATTCGCTAAAATGAACTTTTGAGAAAACTACAAGTCACACCCCCATAAACCATATACTTAAAATGTTCGTCATGACGAGAAACCTTGAGCACAACTATCCATTATTTCATAAATTGACATAAGGTTGTAATTCCTTTCTGAAGGAAACTTTCAGTATACCTAATGTTAAAAAATACCTCAGCTGTACTTATTTGTATGTTATTCTTTCAATTTATTTCCTTATTAAAATCAGGTGTGATTATTTGTTTGTATTACTGTGTTTTGTTTTGCTTATTTCAGCTTAACTAATCAATCAATAAAAACTAAGTAATTTAGTATTAACTAAGTGAAAGTTAGTGATAAGTATTAATAAAACATTAATACTTAGAAGTCAACGGCTGAAGCCCGTGGGTAACAGGTAGTTTTCAGTAACATTTATTTTATACTTACATTCAATATACCTACTGTATCGAAAAAATCTTTCACGTGACTAATTTATACATTTTTGATTAATTAGGTAGGCGGGTTTTAACTAGATTTGTTTAATTCATTATATTCAATCTTACATTATACTCGTTAGGCAATTGACAGGTTAGTTAAGATTTAATAGCTATTTACCTTACAAGTGTATAAGAGCGTTTTTACATCACGCAGGTGAATGTTGTGCAACGAGCGGATGCGAGTTGCATAATTTACCTAAGTGATGTGAACACGCTCTTGCGTAACGTGTAACGTACAAGATTTTTCCTGACCCGACAATATACAGGAGGTTACGAACAATATTATTCATTTTCCATTTCACTCATCTTCTAACAGTAACGTTCATTTACAAACAAAAGCTAGGTTAGGACAATTCTTTAAAACATAACAATAAAATTCAAGCGCACAGCTGATTTCTAGCGTTGAACGTCGTTGGCTCCATATAGGTATATTTTTTAAGTTAATCACTCAATGTTATTTAAATGGGTTTCATTACCTCACCGAGTGAGTTTTTTTTTCAACTTTACATCATTCGAGAAGTAAAGAAGTTGTATACATCACGCTTGGGATAGGGAAGTTTAACATGGCGGGTTAGGTAAAAGATATTTAAACTAGTTATAATTTTAAGGTTGGTATTATCTTATGCCAATATTAAAATGTTTTTAGAGTAATGAATGTGTCTAACAAACCATTATATTTGTGTGGTCAATTAGACAAAAACTAACCTCTGTAAAAATATAGCTAACTATAAAAATATAACTTGAAAACATTAAAAAGATTATAAAGACCTGGACAAAAGCATTAGCATTAGTATCGGTCGTTATGATACTTTTTTATTATAAACACTTTTAAGTTTTTACTTAAGATTTCGTACTTAAAAGAAATTAGGATTTAATTTAGGATCTGCAAATGCATTTAAATTCTAAAGAAAATAAACATTGCAAAATTTTCCTACTTACAAATTAAACGTTCCTGGGAGGTCAAACAGTAGGAAATACTGAAAACTCTTCCTCAGCAGTGTTTTAATTATTGACAAACTGGAAATACCATCGAAAGTTCTCTTTCATTCAGTTTGCTTTGAAATGCTCCTTCAAACATTTCTAATTACCGTTACTGAAACGATTATGTTTTCAACAGTTTCTTAAAAATTAACATTCTTTAAAAATCCATAAGGTGATTTAGTAAATTTTGTTCTAAAAAAATAAAGTAAGAACAAGATGTATAGAGAATTTAGCTAATGGAAGTAGCTATTGCCATAGTTTTCAGTCCATGATACAATCTAGTTAATTCATTGATCTTAATGTTTACAAACAATTGCAACACTTGATATTACCAGACAATTAATCGACAGATCCGTATTGATTGCTTGATAGTTTTGTCTGCTTTGACTGTTCATTTCTATGACTCGAAATAGGTACTGAATCAAATCAAAAGTGGTGAATAATGAACCGAAAGTACCTGTTTGGTACCTCAGCATCTTTAAGCTTCTCAATACAGCGAAAATCCAAAAGTCTTCAATACTTCTGGTTTTTCGTAAAACATTGTATTATAGATGTTGTATATGATAGACTCGCTAAAAATCAACAACACAAGACTTTTTAAACTGTTAAAAGTCACTTTTACATTTTTAAAACTATTAATTAGTTTTTTTCACCACACTATGATGTTTTAGCTGTTTTACATACGTTAATTGGTGGCTGAAAGTTACGTTTTGCTGGCCATGCTAGCTGTAGTCGTTTTGGGGACCGAGTAGGTTTTGACATCCCTAAGGTCCCAAAACCAGCTGTCCACTTACTTAAAACATGAATGCATATTAAATACACAATCAGTATCTATAAAATTGCAATAGAATTTGTTTTATTGCCAACGTTGCCTATAAACTATTTGTTATTATTTTTGCTGATACCTCATATTATTTCTTCACAATACCTTAAATTTGTAGTTGTGTTGACTATCAGTGTGCATTATTATTGTGGTGAATAGTGGTAATAGGGTATAGTGTGGTGAAAAATAGCGTTCGTACCACGGACCGAAATGGTTATGCAGCTCACGATCGAAAAACTATCTCAAGCCGGAAAAAACTAATTTTCGGCTCTAGGTACGAAATATACTAGGTTTACTATGTTTTAAACTGGATTGTTTAGTCACATCAAAAACATTATGCATTCAATTACAAATGCAATGGCCAATGATGCTGGAACGTAGTATTGTGGTTACTGTCTGGTGACTTTTGTAGTGTTGTGGTCATCATTGTGGCTGCTGTGGTGTTGCGATGTGGTAGTATAGTGACCTCGGTGACGTGTGAGTGAACACATTGTTGGGGTGGCTTAATATAGTGGGCAATTTAAAACTAAAATGATTATAAATTTTGTTGTTTGATATTTTTAGCTACTAAGGTTAGATGCTTATTTTATTTGAATCAGTTCGTTTTTTTAAATATACTAAATATCCTCCTTAATTAAGAATCCATAATTAAGATGAAAATGGTGGGAGAAATGGTTTATACAGTATTCAGGACAGTATGTGTTTAGCCCTGTCATTTTTTTATGTATGCTGTATGCTATAACTATTAAAAGTATAAACTATAGAAAAGAGTCGCAATTTTTAAGATAATATTATAAATAGCTTTTATTGTTATGTAGCAGGGTTAAAAATGCCTTGCTAAAGCTAAAATAAAATGAACTTAAGATTGATGTACATTTTTACAGTTCGTTCATGTACTTTATGGTCGTAAAAATGGTAGCAGAAAATAATTAACCGCTTTTTATCGTTTTATGCGTTCTTAACCCGTCGGTAAACACCAAAATAGCATTATTTTCGTTAAATATTAGTCCACATAGAGACTGTAAAGGTACAACATTCGTCTTCCCTCATTTATTATTTAAGGGATTTTCTGTAACCACATTTAAACTTTTAAAGCCATTAATTTAGTTATGGTGTTCTCACAAATTGATATTATATGGCAAAGGTATTATATACACGTGGTTAGCTGTTTAAATGTAAAAAAAACCTATTGGATTATGAATCAAAAGTGCAACGTGTTCGACATAATAAATAGGCCGAGTTTATTTGAGTACTGTTTACTGTCATTGTATGTTAACCAATTGATTAAGCTTACTAGTTACAAGTGTTTTTACTTAATCGCACTTTTCAGGTGAAATAGAAAATAAGTAGGTTATTTAACATATTTCTCAAAGAAAATGGTATAACTAAGCAATCCATAAAATATTTCTGTCTGAAGTGGGTTTTTTCTCTTTCTAGTTGAGTACAAGTTCTGTATTCAATGTTGATCTTAAATCAAATACAATATTTATAGGTTAGATGAATCTTCTTTAACAAGTATCGTGAGGCGGGGATTAAAAATAAACAGACTGGAGGCAACGGCGGTGCAAGAGGAAATTGAATTTTAAAGTTATAAATCCATTTTTAAAATGCAAACAAAATAGGTCAGAGCAGATTTTCGTCATAGAAGTAATGAGGGTACAATAAAGTTTAACAAGACTTTAACGAAATGAAACCATATTGTTGTTTGGCTTCTATTCGTTTTTGTTATTTTGTACTATTCATTGTGAATGCTTAAAATCGTTATTTGTTTTAACGGAATAACTCTTTATTATTCTTTCTATTTTCAATTTCACGAGAATAGGAAAACAAAATATTTACCAGGGCCTATAACAAACTCATTTTTCGGTATTTTACGTTTGGCCTTCGTCAACGCTATAGATATTTTCATTTTTTTATCACCTCATATATTTTTCGAACAAACCAAATTTTCCATAGTTCCATTGACTATTGGAACAGTCAAAGATAGTACATATTGTTAAATGGTCACTATTCAACATTTTCTGTATTGTAATTTTCCGTAACTGCTAGACTTAACATTAATACCATCAGACAGTTAGTTATGACAGATAGTTTATGACCTTCAAACTAAATTAAATTAAGCTAAAACTAATTAAATATATTTAAAATTACCCGAAAGATTGTTAGCTGTGAGTTTTATGGTAGTTATGTATTCAATACATGACATACCCAGAGAAATACAACGATTTTATGTGGTTTGCCATGAAACTATTAAACTTTTTTTTGTTTTCAGGGCTGTTCCAAATCAAAACCTGTTCTACTCGTGATATCCCTGACTGGAATCAAAGTATGCAGCCCAGATGGCAAGGTAGGTCTAATCTGTATAGTATTGCTTATCATGAAGGAAGCCTAAGTAATTGTGTTGTGCTGTAATCAACAATAGATTCTGGTGCTGAAGACGTCATGTCAATCCTGATAGATGTCTTGGGTCTTCAGGTGATGGTGCATTTAGCTAATTAAAAGCCTTCCAGACACCATTGTTGATCACCTCTGTTAATGTTGGAAATTGACTTTTTAAATCCAAGCTCTAACTTTCTTACTTTACTGAATGACTTTTTTTGCATAAATAGTATTTCGTACCGAAGGCCGAAGTCGAGAACTTAAAACGATCGAGAGCCGCAAAATCCGTTCGGTCCTGTGGTACGAACACAATTTTTTTACCACGCTATACAAAGTTGAGAAAATATAATACAATCAAAGCACACTAAGTACTACTTGAACTAGAACTTTAAGGTTATGTGAAGAAATATTTCAAGGAATCAGCAGAAATAATAATAAATCGTTGCAAGGCGACGCAATAAAACGTCTATTGTAATGATTTATTGCGCGCCGAAAATCAGCTTGTATATTTATAATACAATAAATAAACGAACTGCTGATTTTCGGCCCTAGGTAGGCCTATATTATAACCTGCTCAACCCCCAAATGACGACGACAGCTGGCATTTCGTTCCTGGACTGCAGTACGTAGCTTTCAGCCTCCAATTATCGTTTGTAAAACAGCTAAAACATCATAGTGTGGGGAATATTATATTTCGTACCTATGGCCGAAACCATTCCTGTGCGTGGTACGAACGCTATTTTTCACCACACTATACCTCATTACAACTATTCTCCACAATTATAATGTACTATACACAGATAGTCAACATAACTACAACTTAGTTATCTGAAGAAATAATTTGGGGAATCAGCAAATAAATAATAAATAGTTGCTAGGCAGCGGTGACTAAAACCATTCTTTTGCAATGCTATGGATACTGATAGTGTATTTAATTTGCAGTAATGTTTTAAGAGAGTAAGCGGGTAGCTGATGCGGTCTAGGGATGTAAAAACCTGCTCGGTCTCCAAATGACGATGACAGCTGGCATAGGCAGCAAAACTTTCAACCCTAATTAACGTTTGTAAAACAACTAAAAACATCATAGTGTGGTGAATAATATGTTTCACTTTAATACTATTATTTATTGTGCACACATTAGATTTCATTATATTACTTAAAACCCATAATTATACGGTGATTTATACGATTTTTTAACAATTATGGTAAATACAAAGATGAATAAACCGTAAATAGATCACACTCGTTTGAGTGACGTGCGGTTAAGTGGGCTTTGACTGACAACCACGCAACGTACTTGCTGAGAGTTTCAACTTGGTGTAGAAAATACTTACAACACGAATATCCTGTCAGATAAATCTATTAAAAGAATAAGTTGGGCATTTACAGTATAAAGTAATACTATGACCTAGTGTAATGTAAATTTGTCTATTATCTGTTTAAAAACAAATCTGTCAACAAGCCGTAATTGTTGTTTGGCTATTATCATTCGTTTTAGCAACTAAGTTCTTAATTCCTTAGCACAATGACTACAGTGCTTTTTAGATCTTCTTGAGACGAAAACCCCCTATGCACTAAATGTATCTGTAGATGACAACGACATGTTTCCGTTGCGATTGATGGATAGAGCTTTCAGAGTCAGCTTAGCTTATCAACCTAACATGTCCTCTTCTTATCTAGTACAAAATATTTGTTAACGATCACACCATAGGTGGCAAGGGTGTAAAGTTGCAGTGTTATTTGCGTAGTAAAAGCTTTGAGCATAAAACTAATTTACTCTGCGTTGCCTCCAAGGTTGATTTATGACAATATAATAGGTTTACGTACATTTCGTCATCAATCCTAATGTAGTCTTAGTTTCGAAACAGTTGTTTCATTTTCAAGCTCATGTCGTCTCACAATCATTTGAACACAATTTCGTCGTCAATATAAACAAATTTATCATTTAAGATACACGAAAAACAGGGATACATTGGTTTAACATAATAATGCGCGGTCGGCCTTAACACGCATGGCGGACACGACTCAACTTTAAGGGAAACAATAACAGTAGGGATGCAAAGACTGATATTTTGTGAAATACTTCTAAAGCCATTGTTCATTTTGTAAATGCAAGACATTAATAACATATGTATAATTTATGAACATGAAAATTGGCTGTTTAGTCTAAACAAAAGTTCCAATTTCTGCAGAACAAAGAAGTCAAAAGCTGATTGATGAGTTGCCAACTGTGCTGAAACCCAAGTTTGAATAAAGCAACGCTTACTTGTTGAATTATTGGAAACGATCAATTTGTCGTGAAACAATTCATCAATGAATGACAACGGATCGACAGCTGCTGTTGGCCGTTGATAAATTAGCTTAGCACAAGCCTGGTGTGGCCAGCGAACTAATATTGCCCACATTTTCAATAGAGTTTTTGCAAATTAAAAAAATTAATCTTTTTCTGTTTCAACGTAGGTATTTTGTTTCCATCAGCACCATAATTGATATAAAATGTTTTACTAAATTAAAGTGAGTTAAGGGAAAATTGTAAGTTCAATTTTAGCAACTACCAATCAACCACCTACTCCAAATCCCTAATTTCTTACTTTGTATAACAATTTTTTACTTTCCATCATTTTCAAATGGCCAACTTTCTGCACAACTATTGTACATATGTCTTTAAGATAAGTTTCATCCAACTTAGCAAACAATTTACATCAATAGTATCTTTGAATAATGCTTGTATCTTACGTATACTGGGATCGTAAGTAAGATAATTCATAGGATACTACAAACATACATATTCAAATATGTATTTTACGCCAAACTACATTATTTTGACGAACTTACCACGCAAGGATTTAGTCCAGAAAACAGCTGTTTGCCGCCAGCTTATTCAAATGGGGTTTCATTGCGTACTACTGTGCTGCAATGAGTTTTACCGGACACCAATCAGCTGATTATACTGTATTTATGTGGCAATGAGTGGTTATAAACGAAAACATAACCTCTCTTAGAGGTTATGACTAGTGATTTTTAGTCCTTTAGTTGGTGGAAATATATAAGGATTTGTACGGATTTAGTAGTATGGCGTAAACTATCGTACGTAACTCGTCCAAAATGTGTGTACCGGACTCGTATGGTAATCCCGTACTCGACTTCGTCTCGCACGGGAACGACCACACTCGTCCGGTAAACACTCTTTTTCAGGACTAGTAACGTAATATACTATTTCATGTGACAAAATTGTTGAGTAAATTTGAATTAAAACTAAGATTTTTCCTCTTATTTTAACGTAAATTTAAGAATGTTTAATTGCCCATGTAATATGTTACGAATGTACGACACCTTATTATTAGAGTAGTTACTTTATGAAAATATTTTTAAGATATAAAATAATAAGTATATAGGTACATAGCAATCATCAAAACTCCCTTTATACATACAGATTATTATCATACCTTAAATTGTCTTCTGGTATATGTAAAAGGAAGATACAGTATATATTCCCTGGCTGAAGAGGACAAAGTCCTAAAACAGCCTCAGTTCAGTAGAGTTTCAGCTCACTGGAACATCACGAAGTACAGTATATGTACAAGCAAATGTGCTTAACCCATAGAAAATGTGGTAAACGTGAATAAGTAGTGTCACTAAATATCACTTTATTGCAGTATGAATGGAATGAAGTTATATTAAATTGCTCTAATAAATAGTGGACAAAGAAAACTATTTATCCTAATTCCTTGCTCACAATATGACAGAAGAATCAACAATACACTCATGATAAAGTAGCAAATTGACTCTTCATATTATATAACTGACGTTTTCCACATTTCCTAACCTGAAAGTACTCACTGCAACGGTGGTATCATTTCTAAGCCGCATTACCCACCCACTCAACTGACATATGCCAGTGTTGACACGGTTTTAACGACCTGGTTGAGCGGTTGACTCTGTTATAAACATGTTGACGGAAAATATCTATCCTCTGCGATTTCTTAAAGAGGAAAATACATATTTCCCATGTTCGGTAGATAAGTAAATAAGTGTAAGCAAAACTTTTAACCCTTAGCCTAAACTTACGTTTTCATTTTGTTATACCAACACCTTTTTAAAGTATATAAACAATTTTATAGGTGCTATGCATGCTTTAGATGTTTCAATAGTTTGAATACATAATTGATCGATCAAAGCTATTGAGTATATTTTTAACTTAAGGCTACGTACATATTTCTTGTTTATACGAAATACTATTTTTCAGAATTCCCAAAGTAAATTATGATATAAATGTATATGCTTGGTGAAAAACTTAATTTGATGTACTTTGACTGTACTTTGACTGCATCCAATGAAATGACACATTTTATGTCTATTGCATAAACAAATAAATATATATTTCAACTTGAAGGCAATCAAATATAATATCTCTAGTTGTTTTTCTAGGCAATTTCATGCAAACTAATAGTTTTTTCGTGATTAAATGTTTTGTAACTGAGTTTTAAAAACTGTGGTGTGACATCATGAGTCCAAAAACTTCAAGTTTTGTATATAGGATCCAATGATGGTATAACAATATACCGAAACGCGTAATCCTGTTGGATATTCAAGGACCACTATAGGCAGTCTGCAGGTATTGTATCCTTCTTATTTAGATAAATATGATATAATATGTTTAGCGTTAGTCAATAGTTTAATGGATTTGTCACTATACTGCGGTGTTAAAAAAAGGTTATTCCATATATGGGAAATTCGCTAAAATTATGGAACATTCCTTAGTAGAACATTCATTGGTATGCAACACCCAATCGTCTAGAAAAAATTAGTTTCCTATAATGTGCACTAATTCTCCATTCTCTGTTTTAGCAATTCATAATCTGTTAGCTAACTGAGACATAAATTTGTAAAAGTTTTCCTTTTAGTCTCACATGTTAAAAAGGTAGCGTTTAAAATATTTCATGTATTTACAGTAGCATACACAATTGATCAATAATTGGTTCAAATTGGATAAGATATTTTGTTTTAAACACTAGCTACAAATTTATTCAGAAAATTAATATCCACCGGAAGTTTCCCTTTCTGAAATCAACAGTAACCAAACCATATACAGTCCGATTTCACACGTTTGTTAACTACAACTAAACTTCAATCAGACTAATTACTTACGTAGTTAAAGTGGATAGGGTAAACTGATACAACTGGTAGAAGAGGGTTGACCACAGACACAGATTGATCGAGTATGTAATTGATGAAGCCGAAGTCTCTTTCCCCTGAGGCCATTTCGGCATTTTCTTTTAATCCAACTTTAATGTCTGTAACAATGTTATATACACAACTAGGATCAATGAATTGAATTATAGCTAGTGCAGTAAAATACTTAAATTTGTACAGTATTTGATACAAGGAAGATAAAAAAAGTTAAAAAAAATCATATTTCGTAGAGGTTAGGACGGTTTATTGGACAGAGCGCGATAATGTAAAATCCCACAAAACGTAAATGGGGCTTAGGTAAGCAATAATACCCTTACTGTTCTTTTAGGTTAGGAGATTTGTATTTGAATTGCATATCTCCTTCTTTATAAAGTGATAAATTTTGTTAATTGGAATCACAAATAACACCATTGGTTTTTACAATAGTTTAAAGTATTTAAAAGAGTTTCTGTCCAACTAAATAGTAGTTTACGCAACGATTGCGTAAAGATAGTGTTAACGACACGAGTAGAAAATTTAAGGTACGAGCCTTGGCGAGTGCCTTAAAAACTTCTACGAGTGTCGTTAACAGTATTTACGTGAGTTGCGTACACTACTTTACCTACGACATTGTTTTAATTACTAAAAATCACTATTCATAATTTCTAAAAGAGGTTATATTTTCGTTTATAACCTCTCATTGCCACTGACAGTGATGCAACGAAACACACTAATTGCACCAATCAACAATTAAATTGGCCTGAACAGCTGATTACTTGAATTTTGAACCATTACAATTTTACTTCTCCTCTCTCAATCCTTGAACCTCATTGGTCAGTTACCCGTGTTGTTATGAGTAAAACTATGCTGTTATGAAAATAATCAATGCTGTTATACTATTCAATTCTAAGAACTGTACTGAAATGGCTACTTTAAAACGGTCGTAGGTAAAGGTATTTCCCATATCCGACCTTAGTGCCAACATAAATGTCTGTCGTATTATTTATAACGTTCGATAACAATGTACCATTTCCCTCTACACGAACACGATTACGTATAGCATTTAAAATGTTTGACAACACAGTGGCAGTAAGCAAATGTATCTTGGGAACGTGTGACTCCGACCCTAGCATGTAAACAGGATGTCCTGTCCTTCGTCACAGAGATATATACGTCCACAAAACTTGGTGTTGTATGTTTCCCTGAAAACTCTTTTTTACATTTCACACTCCATATACTGCACTAAAATAAAGTTTGAGTTGTGGCTCTTAAAATTTACTTTTAAATAAGTTTGTGTGTGCTGGTGGTATAAAATGAATAAAAAAGGTGTTCCAACATACATCCTTGTATCTACTCGTATATGATACACATATAAAAATACGTCTTTTGAATGAACTAAAGCGATCTTTTTCTCTCAGTCAGACCACTCATCATCACAACTAATCGGAGTAGAATTACTTTTGAATCCTCCAGTAATAACAACTAAAACTACTTCTTTACTGTATATCTCGTCTTAAAGATTGAGAAACATCAAGTACTTTTTGATAACTTTCTTTTGGAGCAAAATTATCGGAGTTGTTGAATGAAATATTAAATTCACATCAGACTCTGGCGCCTAGAATGAAATGCTGCAGACAAAATACAATCCGTTCAAATATATTCAGATTTGTCATCATGCATGCCAATTTCACAGCTTTCTGTTTGCATAGGCTTTCAGAGTGTTTCTTAAAACATTTAAATATTAAAGAAGTAAGAAAGTGAACAAGTAAAAATGTTTCTGTATTTTAGTACCATGAAAATTTATTTTAATCCAAATTATAATATGGAACTGATTACAGTAAACCTTGTACCAACACTTTACTTGCTAACATTTTTACAAAATTAAATCCTTCCCAACCATTTTACCACTGAATTGCGGTGTGTTAAAACATTTGGGTATTTACTCAGGGGAGGTATAGAAGAGGCTACGATGACAGCTGAGATCTTCTTATTAGCTGAGGGAACGCCATTACCGTAACAAAACGTTCAACAGCCATCGGCCTCGGTGGTCTATTGGTTAGCGTGCCGGGCTGATATACTGTAGGTCCCGGGTTCGAATCCCACTGGTAGCATTAACTTTTTGTCCAAGATTTTTTTATTATCAGCAAGTTTGGTTGGTTTGGTTTGGTTATTACAGTTTAATTTTATTATTAAGTCATTATAAAATTTTAATTGAGCAATTTCTAGTTTTATTTAATAAACAGAATTATTTTTCCGATTACTAAACTTTTGTTATATTATTTCTTTATCAGCAAGTTTGGTTAGTTCGGTTAGGTTATGATAGTTTAATTTTATAATTAAAAAATAGTAAAATTGAATTTGAGGCATTTATAATTTTATTTTATGAACAGAACTATTTTTGCGATTAGTAAACCTTCATTGCCAAAGTGCTCTCTACTACAGCGCTGTTCGCGGAGGAATTTTAAACTAAATGCCTCATTTGTACCTCCCCTAAGTCAGACCCAAACATTTGCATAGTTAAAAGAAACTGTTGTTTATATGAAAGCTGTTGTACAAAATTTCTCTTAAGTTTTCCAAAAATATATATAAGCCATAGTAAACATTCTACTTCTACAATTATTGTTCTTATTAAAACTTATTTAATACAAAATTGGGACTAACTCTTTACAACTGCCATTACGTTGTTATTTAACGCAAATAAACTATTTGTGATCAAACGATCTATCAGGAAAATGTCAACAAGTTGATGGATGAATGAAAGCATCAGAGTCAGCTTAGGGAGGCGCATTTATCTGAATAAAGACGCTCTTGATATGACTCTAAAAAATATTCTGTAGTGTATAGAGGGGAAAACTATGAATTGGTAAAGATGATAGCTGTGGATTAAAATTAAATACTTTGGATACAAAAATTATAGAATTAACATGGTTACAGTTTTGTTGATTGCATGGAAAAAAGACATGTAGCTTTTAGAAAATAATCGTGAAAGATATTCTCGTCCCACTAAAAATATAGTTGGGCGTAAGTTTATGCTGACTTAGTTGTGTTGTAATGCTGTTTATTTTTCCAGTACTAATCAGAAATCAAATGTATTTCACTATCATAACTATTAGATGTTTACTTTATACATCTTCCAAACCTCTTAAACTGAGTGGTAATAGTGCTCGCCAGGTAATCAATCAGAAACTTGCCTGTTCCTGAGAAAAGTCGAAATTTAAATTTTCAATGATTTGGAATTAGAACTAGTTGTTCTTGGCTTCTAATAAATTATTCTGGCTGAATTTCAGCTGATCTTATTCAGTATCAAAGCTGTTGCTGAGCCATTACACATCCATCACTCATCTTCGACGTATAATGTACGCACTCTTTAGTGTCTAACATAATCTTATCTAATAATAGTATTTTTTATCAAAGAATTCTTCAATCAGTATCAAACAAATTTATCAAGTATCGTGTATTTGTCTCGATGTCCTCCGGGTATCATGAGTCAAGAGGGGGTGCCACCTGGGCCTTCGTGAACTCATCTATCTTCGGCCTCATGAGGATCACAGCTGATATATAATATAATAATCTATATAATTAATACGCTACATGAAACTTTGTCGGTTGAACTCCTCCGCCATTTCTTAACCGATTTGATCCATTGACGTCTCATTGGAAAGAGCGTGTCGCGTAGATTTGCAAACTGGCCTTACATTTTTGAAAGAGTCCCTTGGGCTCTGCCCCAGTGGCTTTGAAAGATCCCATGTTATCCTTATGAAGAACATAATTGTTTACATTTTGATCAGCTGTATAATTTAATTGCTGTTATTTATTTTTCAATTCAATGAAACGCATTGAGTACATTTATTTACTATTTGAGTTTGTGTAAACATAACCCCCAAGACGGATCGTATTAGCATGGTTGTTGTATCTTAAATTTGTGTATTTATCGTTGTTTTGTGTCGCTATGACGGATCGAGTTAGCATGATTGTAACTTAAATTTGTGCATTTATCGTTGTTTTGTATAGCTATAATTTGTTTATTTGTTGTATTTCCTTTTAAATGCCTCCGACGCGACGACAACGAAACATAGACAAGAGGCGTAATCGTGATAACGACCGCAGCTACAGAACAGTGGCGCGTAAAGGGCGTTATTATACATCGATGGTAGGCTTAACTCATCACAGCCTGTGATTGACCCTGGACAATCTCAACTATTAAGTTACAAATGCGCCCTAACACTACCCCAAAACGACTTTTCGTTCTCAATTGGCCCTCTATCAATGACCTGTATTGCCTGTACAACGAGGCACTTTGAGAAGGAGAAAATCGGCCGGAATGCTTTAGGTTTATCAACAACGAAGATAAATATGATCTGAGTTACACACTGGTAATCTTTGAGTTAACTCTTTTAAACTCATTGTAAATATGACTGTTATTCGTTTTGAAATAACTCCTGTAATACTTTGCAATTGCTCGAATTCGAGCAACATGTACACTAGTATAATATATTCTTGATATGTTATCTTACGATCTTTTGATATACAATTTAAGAGTGGTTTTTGTTTTTGTATAACTAACCAAGAAAATTCTCCTTCATTAAAGAATACAAAAGTTCTAAGCCAATGATTTCAGAATTTCCTCCTTCTATAAAGCTTAGAAAATGAACAGAAATAGATTAAAGATTAAATAGATTAAAGAGTATAATTTACTATGCGATTCCTAGTTAGAATCTTCGTACTACTACTTGTATTGTCTGTTATTTCCCCAAGTCAACCCACCAAATACTGTGTGACAGATAGTTTATACTCTTGTCTGTGGTTAAATCTAGTCGACTTGAAATAAAAGCACTAGGGAGTGAACTGGTCCTGGAGATCTAACGTTCAAATACCGCCAAAGTCCAATGGGTTTTATTTGAGTAATAATTCCTCTGCCCTCTTGGCCTAAAGAACAGTAATATGTGACTTAAAATTGGGGTCAGAGGCTGCGTCTCAGGATGATAAGGTTGTCACATATTAAAATATGCGAAAGCATGGACTAATGTATATTTTTGTGTCTAAGATTCATTACTCAACTATTGGTGATGGGTTAGGTATCGGAAAATGTTATAAACTATCCAGTTAAGTACAGTAAAATATTAAAATGCAAAGAAATAAACATTTAAAAGAATTATTAAACGCTAAAAAACAATTATAGACTTGCAGCTAGAAAAAAATTGTATCTTAAAGTTTGAACGTTTTGTTTATTTGTAGCCTATAAACCCTTTAAATGGGGTTTGAACAATCATTCTAAGCCAAACGTTTTTCATCAAATTATAATTTTAAAATCATGATACTCGCCTTAGAGTCGAACTTTTATATTTTTTATACTAATTAATATTGCTTTTATTTTATGACAATTTTTTTACGAGCTGCATTTTTTAAATAATAATATAGTTATTCAAACATGCATAGTTAAATAGGCACTTTATGTTACCGTTTTTTTTTTTTTTTTTTTTTTTTATATATATATATATAATGTTCTATCACAGCTAGGTGCCTACCAAACAGACGGTTTTTGCATGGATAAAATAAACTTTCTTAGTTTAAGTTTAAGTATAATATCAGCTGTAAATGAATAATTGTAAAAATAATATACCTTTTAGCGAATTACCCATATAGGGAATAAGCTATTACCGTAGTACGCATTGTAAGACCGGGACCCGGGACCAATATAATTTTTCGTTTTGAGGTCTCTAGAGGCCAAAAACACCATCCGTTCACATTCATATGGGGGGTTTTATGGGGTAAAAAAGGGGTTTTCCAATTTTTGGCCCTAATAACAAAAGAATTTGCAATGTCTTTTCAAACTGTTTTGTAGAGCTTAAATAAGAAATAATTCAGTATATTGAAACGCTTTTGTATGCCTAACGGTCACGGAGAAAATTCAAAAATAGTGTAATTTAAAATTCCCATGTTATCCTTAAGGAGAAAATGAAAACTATTGTAGTTTACTTGTTTATGAATATATGTTGATAAAATTTGGCAAAATTATTTATTTCATCCTATACTATTGACCTATGGTCAAAAAAAATTACCTACCCTGTATCAACAAACCTAAGCACTCGTTAAATCTAATGTTATTTAAATTGGGAATAACTATGTCTTAATCATGGAAATATTTGAGTAATAATGTAATCAGACAAGTTGAAATTCGCTTAGTCTGCAGGTTTGCTGTGGCGGGGGTATTCTTCCTTTCTTTTCTTTTATTCTAAGCTACGATAATATTAGTTCCAACATAGGTATTATGGCGTCTTCAACCCCCGTAACATGTCTCACACCGAGAGATTCAGGAAATGGAATTAATTTCCTGGCGAGATATTTCACTATTGACAGGCGAGCGTCCCATTCACCTCAGTTTATCTGTGACATGAGATTGCATATTGCATTGCATTTTGATGGCATGTTTATGGTGTTCAGTACTGAATTATGCCAAACAATAATAATAAAATTATCCTAGCGGCATAATACTACTCATTAGCTAAACAAGGTAAGAAAAACTAAGATAAGGAATCCGATGGGAGGTAGTACCAACGGGGTACCAAAACTCCCCTGCATAATACAATGACCTAAGTGGGGCCCAAATCCCTAACCAAAACGTCCCCACGAGCCCGGCAGGTACCTGAAGGACCCACATACCACAGAATGACTGAAACAAGTGAACATTGTAGGGTTTTTAAAAAAAAGTAGCCGAGGGAATATTTCTTTTCAATTTCGGTTAATAGAACGAAACCCCTAAGTCAATGAACTTTTCTTCCTTAGAGGTCAATGGTCGCTAAACCTGTTGGAACAATGAAACTGTTGAATTATTTAAAATTTAAAGTAACTATTAGGTTTCACTAGTAATAAAACTAATTTCACTCTTATGATTATAGTTTTGTTAGTTTTAATCAAAATTGACAAACATGGTTTGAGCTACTGACAAAGTTCGCTTATTTAGGTGCATCACTTACTTCTGTTCAATACATCATTTTTACAAGTCAAACTGATAGGTCAAACAATTATATAAGCCATAAAATATTTTATGTCCCACTGACGATCCTAGTAACAAAAGATATAGCATTTTAGACTGAAGGGGGCGCTATGAGGTTTATGTCATATTTTAGCTACGATCTTTTAAAAATTTGCTTCAATAGTTGAGATGTCTAATTCCGTATCCCAAATGCAATGCCATTAATACATGTACCAAGACAGTGTTAACAGTAATGTTAACAGTCTGGTTATACGTTTGACAGCTTGACGCTACGAACCGCGAGTTACAACTGTCATAAACGTGTAGACTGTCTGTCTGTCAGACCTTAAGGATAAACGCTGTGTCAAGGACTATCATATGGTGAATTAAAATAAGGAGGAATTTTATGGCGATTTTATAAAACAAGAATTTGCGTAATGGTGTGAAAATGCGGTTTTTAGCATCAACTAATGACCTGTGCTTTGGTTAATATATTATAAATAATAAAACTGTCTGTGAACTGTGCCTTAAAATGTTGTGTGTGCTTCTAACTGTATGTTATGAGAATTTTCTACGTAAAAATAACGTTTCACTGATTTTAAAATTTTAATTAAAAAAACCTCTTTGAATTACACAGTACGGTTTAGCAATGAGTCTCCAAAATGTGCTTTTTAACAGCATATTCTCCTAGGTGTTATGCTTAAATAACTAGGTATTAATTTAAATTATATAGACGTAACCAAAGCAAAGCTTGTCTATAGGGTGGAATGCAATTAGCTCACAACTAATGGCAAATCGTTATTATATTTAACGAGTAAATTGAAAAAAATGTGGATCTATGATATCGACTAGTAGGATCCCTTTATTTACAGGAACATATTTACAGGCAGACCTATGTCTGGTATAGACAGAGGCACATCTTTCCCAAAGGCCTGAGCTAAAATCCAACAGCTTGTAGTCTTAATAAGACTGTAATAATTCGGAGTCCACCTTTAGCTCAAGGCTTAGCCACCTCCTACACAAAAATACAAGTTTTGAGATACCTCCCTCCCCTTCCACTAAACGCTATACAAAAACGACAAAAACGTATTGTCAGCCAAGAACATCATCGTGGCCGCAGTTGCAATGTAATATACACCACAGCACAAATATATTGGATATTATTTATAGCCCAAAGTTTCCTGTGTTTGGTCCATGTTTACATGTATAGGCTTCCCCGGACGCTTCCTGACTTAAGTTATTACAACAACAATGTCCTGCTGTTCAACCCTCTTGGCACACATTCCTTATGGTTTTTTATTATTTATTTGAGTGTACTGTCAAAGATAATCTACCAATGAAATTGTTGGTTTATTATTTTACTTTACATTACACTATTTTGTTGTGATTAAGTATAAAAAGCTTTGTGCAATATCATTTAGTAAATGTATTTACTTTCCCACATTTTAAGATTGAAATGAATAAATTACAATTTAAAACAAAACTAGTGAACCTGTGCGGCTCAATGCCCCGCAAAATAACATATGAATTTAGAAAACAAATTCATCGTATTATATATTGACTCGACGTCGAAAATTAAATACAGTAATAATGAAGCCTTGGAAGGGAAGCAGTCCATCCATTTTCTAGCTGTATGTGTATTATATTTAGTAAATTAATAAGTGTTCAAGTTCAAGTATGTTATAGGCAGCGAGCAAGGTTATAGGGTAGTTGTGTTTTAAAGATTTTTATAACACATTTAACAAAAAATTTTATCATATCAAACCAATAGGCCTATGTAGCATATTTTGAGGGTCATAAAAATGCTGCTTGAAGAAAACACACTTTTAAAAATTAACACTAAAAAAACAATATTTTTTATCACAAAAGCACTTCCATGAATACTACGATTTTAGCCTTAAAGTTACCTTCAGGAAGATTACCCTGGTCAGAGTTTTCCGTAACGAATATACTAAAGATGTAGCCTAACTTAAAACAACATATAATATAGTTGCTCATGACTGAAATTGGTCTTGGTAAGAACAGCGCCGCAAATGTCAAAGGTTATTAGCATCTTTCCATTTTAAAAGGTAAGTTTGTTTCAGACGGGTAAATTTTTATCCTCGAAATCAAAATATGTCCCCACTCACTTGTTCCAGTTGTTAAGACTTTATATTCTATTAAGTTGTTAACCATTCTGATCACATAAAGCCTTGTGCCATTAATGAGGCCCTTTTTGATGTATTAATATTCCTCACCAATAAAACCACTGCCCTCTTTTATTAGTCTAATCTGTGTCTTGGCAATCCACTGACCTCTATATTTAAAAACTCAGTTTGATTTTCTAATGGGTGTCTCCGCCTTCGTCTGTTTTCAAGGACCCACTCTTCTTCCCCTTGGTAAACTGACAATTAATTACCTCACTTGTCAAGTTCATGTAGTAATTCATTAATACTGTTAGATTATATAGAAAATGTGATAAAAGTTACTTGGCTTGGTGCTTTCATAACTGCAAACTCAAAATACACCCACAAGTAAAAAAGAATCAAGATATTGGTTAAAAAAAACTATGTGTAATAACATTATTCACATAAAGTGGATGATTTGTTTGATTTGTCGATCAGCTGTTTAGTTTCAAATGAATAAATAATGTCAAAGATTTGTGATTTAAATACATAAATTATTATAGTAAAGTTTTCTAAATCATGGTAACTTATTTTCCACTAAATTTTACTATTAACAGCATTAAAATAAAGTAGTAAGATCCATTATGGGTAAACTTTAAGGTAGGCCTACACAATCCTTGATTGAAATGTAGTAGGTATACATTAAGAGTCATAATACACAACAATTATTATGTAGTAGACTTTGACTATTTTCAAGTAACAAACATATGTTTCTGTAAATAAAAATTATCTCCCATGTTATCCTTATGGAGAAATACGAAACTTTAAAGGGCTCCAGGGCCTCAATCTCTCATTATTTCCCTAAAAAGAAAGTTCCCTGCACAACTTCACGTTACCCTCTTTCCAATGACACCAAAAACATGTCAATCGGTTCAGTAGTTTCGGAGGAGTAATTGTCACAAAAAAACCTGCTTGCGTATTAAATAAGTATAGATTAGTTCATTTCGTAGTTACTGTAAGATACTTGCAATCAAAGTACTTAAACATTGACAAACTAAAAACTCAACCCTTTAATCAAAATAATACTTGTTATCGTAACAATAATAAACTTTTAAAAGGTTTCAACTAAAAAAGATAGCTTACGACAACGATGGTGGTCCCTTTACTGATCCTTATTAAAGATAATAGATTAGTTAGCCCTATATTCCTGAACAAAAAGTATTATAATTTTTTTGTTAATTTTAAGACAGATTTCACTTTCAACTTAAATAGTTGTTGTTTAATGTATCAGATCACAAATTGTAAGGAATTATGCAATTCAGAAAAAAATTTAATTAACTGAAAAACACATTATTATTTGATTCTTAAACATTTTTTTAGAGCTTAATGCTGGTTCTGCACTACCTGAACTACGAGTTTAATCCATAATCACGTAGCTGAATTTGATTGGTGATTGGCGGGATTTGAACAGAAGTCTCCAGGTCAAAAGGTTTGCACATTCACTACTAGAGCCTTTACTGGATTTGGATGGTTCGAATCTGATACAGTTGATAGAAGAGGGGAGGCTACTTCAGTCACAGATAGATTGCCTGTGTAATTGATGGACCTGGAAGCCACTTGCCTCTACAGTCATTTAAGTACTTATTTGTGGTCTACGTGTTAAGGCCGGATTTCAAAGTTTATAAATAAGTAGTAATTGAATCCTCTTCAAAATAGTTTATCATTATATTTATATTTTTATATTGTTTTCATACTGGTTGGAAGCTTCAATTGAGGTTACGAAAATTGCTTGTTTGAGAAAAAAAAGACACTAGACACTTTTGAATTCTTGAAACCTAATAGGCAAAGATCAAATTAATATATTTACTGGCCATTGATTTAAAAAATACAAATATTAATGACATATTTTATACCCTTATTTTACACATTCCATTATAAAGCTTACATAGTATTTATTGGACACTTAATTTGTAATCTATATCATTTAAAAACTCACACCATTTTGCAAATAAAAACACTTACAAAATTTATATTTAATATTGAACTTTTTCTTAACTTATTCGCTATCTCAATAATTTTGTTAATGGGTCTAGATCAAAAACATTTATTACATATATGTTGTGACAATTTATTCATCCCTTAAACATGTTTTCCATATTAGTTTATTACTATAAGTCCACATAGAAACATTTCAAAAAACAGAATGTGAGTACTTTATTAATTTATCTAACAATTATATTTCATATAATTACTTTATTGCCTTAATTAGAAATTATGTGAGTAAAATGTTTGATAGGCACAAGCTAGGCCTATTGTCATAACTTAAAAGTTTAGTACTGTGCACTCCTAAATAAGGGCTAACACTATACCGTGTTTGATAACAATGCGGGAGTAAAAATGTATCTTTGTGAACGTGTGACTCCGACCCTAGCATGTAAACAGGATGTCCTGTCCTTCGTCACAGAGATATATACGTCCACAAGTCAAACTTGGTGTTGAATTTTTCCCACAAAAAGTGTTTTTTACATTTAGAAAACCTACTATGAGTGTATTGCCGTTGAGCAGTGGGTCAAAAGTAAAAAATAAACATATTGCATCTCCAGATTTTTAAGTTTAACTTATAACTTAAACAATTATAGTCCTATTACTATTCTTCTTAGGATTTGAAATTTTATATTGTCAATTGGTCACAACTAATATTATATAATGGTATTACGAGATAACGATAAATGGTAACAAAAGGTTGTCTCATAATTCTAATACCTTATCAATTCATTAACTAAACGTAACAAAAACAAATGATTGAAATAAGTGGCTCACTATATTAACTATCCAAACATATGTTTTACGGAGGATGGATTTAATTTAAAGAAAAATCTTATTTGGTACACACTATGGTATTTTTTTGCTTTCGAAAATTTGTTTACTTTTAAAAGGAAAGCTCTAAGCATTGGCCTTAAACCACGTGATGATGATATATATTCAAATATATATTTGATATTGTTTACAATAGTTTGTTAGCCCAAAAGATTGGGTTAGGAATAAATCAATCTGAAACACTGTAAACATTAACCATTTTAGTATACCCTACTTTACAAACTAATGTATTATTATCAACATTTCAGGAAAACGTTAATACGATGACTATGTATAGCAATAGTCTCCATTAATGACTATTTTACTTTACTCTAACAGAATTTCTACTTCTTTCTTGGGAAATATCGCAAATGCGACTAGTTTCAATTAAGTACCTTATTAAAATTTATTTATGTAGTAGCATGAGTTACTCTGACGTTGGCATCAGATATGGATCGAGTCGTATTTGCATAACTGCCAATTTAACATCGTATTTATAAAATATTCTTGATTATTTCAATCTACGTTTTTTATCAATCTTTGTGAACTATAATTATCGTTCCTGTAATATTGCAGGATAGTAAGAACATGTTGTATAACGCTCAAACTCCTAACAAGGCTGTTAGTTAGTAAAAGGGTAAAATGTGTTCTGTAGAATAATCATAATCAGTTTTTGATTCATATAGCCTAAGATCAGATTAACTGCAAACCATTTAAGCATGATTCCATCGAGTGTATGTAAGTTATTACGCCTTTATAGAGTAATTATTTTTTACCGACACGTTTCCTTTTGTATGAGCACCAAAAATTAAGATAAATTTCAAATACACCCAAAATGAAACAGGAAAACATTAAATTCATTTTCATTTCTATTTTCCACGGAAATGCCATTTACAAACATTCATGCCACCACTCAATAAGTTAACCAGACAATAATACACTTTTTTATTTAGGTAGTAGCTTAAATACAAACAAATCGCAGTTTGATTATTGAACAAATTTACAATTGATTTGGCTGATTACATTTAGACTTTGTTTGCAATTACGATTGCAATTCCGAAAGCGTTGAGTGTTACAATGATCATGTATAGCAGGTGGCGTCAGTTACGAAGACCCATGATAACTCAGCCAATCCATTAATCAGAGGGTCGCAAGTGATTAATAGTAAGTTTGCTGTTCACTGCCACGGCCATCAAGATCACGTCGCCGCAGCAGTGACGTCACTCAAGTGGCTTTACGGTGATTAGTCACACGTACAAAGTGATTAATGTACAAATGTACGTGGTGATTACTATGGACATGCATCGAAGACAAATCCCATTGAAATGTATCGTTTTAGGTAAATTGGCCAGGGAGATAAATTATTGAGGGATGAAAATATTCCAGGAAAATGAAATTCGAAAAAATAACGCATTTTGAATTAATTATTGAATTTTGGCAGAGAGAATTCTCTATTCGAAAGAGTCTTTATTTCTAAACAGTTGAACCTACAGCTGACGATGAGCTCGACCTGTATGGTCACATCGTGATAATATAGCTAAAGATTGATGATTTCATATCACGATATAAGTTAGTGCTCCAGAACGGAAGTAAAATCACAACGCAAGCCGTAATCGTACAACTAAATAATGTAAAAAGGTTGGTAGACTTTTAAACAATTATAATGAAGTTGGTTTTTAACATGTTATATTATTTAATTGGACTTTTCCAACATGTCGTGTGTTTTAAACTACACAACGTTTCTGGATGTGGATTAACTCCTCCCGTGAAAAAGTGAAAATATACGAACGCTACCAGTCACAAAAACTTGTTGTATACTATGTTGTAAATAGTTGTTTTTTCAGCAACAAGTTATTTAACTGGCCACCTTTTGAAGGACAATTTTTGTGACTGGTAGCATTAATATATTTTCACTTGATCACGGGAGGAGTTTATTCACCTCCAGAAACTTTGTGTAGTTTAAAACACACGACACGTTGGAAAAGTCCAATAAAATAATATAATATGTAAAAAGGTTGTTGATTATGATAATTGATTTTCCACATTAAAAAACCTAGAATAGTTCCACATAACATTAAAAAATAACGCTGTCTCACTTCTTAATATCAATCAGTAAAAACAGCCAATTAACAGCATTAATTCCACCAAAACACATATCACTAAACATTATTAAAAATAAATAAATATTTTCTCAGTTTATATTTAAATTTTCTCAGTTTTTATTTTCTCAGTTGAAGAAACTGTAATTTTAAGTTACAGCATGTGTGATTAAGTTATCACGTATTGATGAAAGTGGCACACGGGTAACTTTCATCGAGGCTAAATTATGTAAGGCTTTCCAATGGAATATTGAATTCACATCAGACTTCGACGCCTGGAATGAAATGCTGCAGACAAAATGTGATCCGATCATATATTCTGATTCGTCATCATGCGTGCCAACTTCTCTGAAGTGATTGTTTGATATTCAGACCAGAAGGTCTGATCTATACTTTTGTTTTATTGAACTCTGAAATACATAATTTATAGACTAGGCCTAAAACCTGCTATTAAAATTTTTTATGCCTAGATCCTACTAAATTTAGATTACCTAGTGGTAACTTTGGCTGATTTTTTGTGTAGCAAGATTACAAGCAATAATTAATTCTCCAACATTTTATTTTTTGAAATGTTTAAGACATAGATACACTGTTTAGTTTTATCGCTGAATAATATTGTAGGATGAGTATTATTGGTTTATTTGTGTAGCTTTATTGAAATAAGATGAGCTGACTTTCAGCCCGAACGATGTATTAAAATAGACAGCTAGGCCCAGTACTTGTGTACCAATACCGTGTAAATTAATTTTATTGAGTACATTATTTCGAATGAGATTTACACTGTTCTATTCAATGTGATATGAATCAGCGGCTATATAAAATATACCAAACAACATCAAGCTTTAGTTTACAATTTAGCATTGGATTATTTATGATAATGGATGAAAGTAGATCATGACTAAACACAGCAATACACATCGCCATATCCATCCTACTACCTCTGCAAGAATATTAGATTAAGGTTCTACTTACTACAATAGTATTTTAATAAACACAGTGATAAATGTAACTAACTACAAAAACTGAATCTAACCAAAAAGAAAGTTATAAAAATTTAAATATCTCAATTTATAAGAACTAGATCTTCAAAAAAGATTACGGAAT